>NC_136465.1:180367768-180638582 GCF_902686455.1 Sciurus vulgaris
GCCACCACAGGACTCACCACAGGACTCACCACAGGACTCCACAGGACTCATCACAGGAATCACCACAGGAATTACCACAGGAATCCCACCAGGACTCTCCACAAATCACCACAGACTACCACCACAGGACTCACCACTGGAATCAACACAGGACTCAAACAGGAATCACCACAGGAATTACCACAGGAATCACCACAGGAATCTCCACACGAATCACCACAACACTCACCACAGGACTCACCACAGGAATCACCACAGGAATCGCCACAGGACTCACCACAGGACTCACCACAAGACTCACCATAAGACTCACCACAGGACTCACCACAGGAATCACCACAGGACTCACCACAAGACTCACCATAAGACTCACCACAGGGCTCACCACAGGAATCACCGCAGTACTCACTGCAGGACTCTCCACACGACTCACCACAGGACTCACCACAGAATCCCTACAGGACTCCCCACAGGACCTCCACAACACCACAGGACTCACCACAGGAATGACCACAGGACTCACCAACAGGACTCACCACTGGAATCACCACAGGACTCACCACAGGACTCACCACAAGACTCACCACAGGAATCACCACAGGACTCACCCCAGAATCACCACAGACTCACCACACGACTCACCACAAGACTCACCACAGGAATCACTACAGGACTCACCACTGGAATCACCGCAGGACTCACCACACGACTCACCACAAGACTCGCCACAGGACTCACCACAGAAATCACCACAGAGACTCACAACAGGACTCACCATAGGACTCACCCCAGGAATCACCACAGGGTTCTCCACATGACTCACCACAAGACTCACCACAGGAATCACCACAGGAATCACCACTGGAATCACCACAAGACTCACCACAGGACTCACCATAAGACTCACCATAGGAATCACCACAAGACTCACCACAGGACTCACCACAGGACTCACCACAGGAATCACCACAGGACTCAACACAGGACTCACCACAGGACTCACCACAGGACTCACCACAGACTCACCAAGGAATCACCACAAGACTCACCACAGGACTCACCACAAGACTCACCAAGGAATCACCACAAGACTCACCACAGGACTCACCACAAGACTCACACAGGAATCACCACAGGATTCACCACAGGACTCACCACAGGACTCACCACAGGACTCACCACTGGAATCACCACAGGACTCACCACAGGAATCACCACAGAACTCACCACAGGACTCACCACAAGACTCACCAAGGAATCACCACAAGACTCACCAAGGAATCACCACAAGACTCACCACAGGACTCACCACAAGACTCACCACAGGAATCACCACAAGACTCAACACAGGACTCACCAGAGGACTCAGCACAGGACTCACCACAGGACTCACCACTGGACTCACCACAGGACTCACCACAGGAATCCCCACAGGATTCACCACAGGACTCACCACAGGACTCACCACAGGAATCACCACAGGACTCTCCACACGACTCACCACAAGACTCACCACAGGACTCACCACTGGAATCACCACACGAATCACCACAAACTCACCACAGGACTCACCACAGGAATCACCACAGAACTCACCCCAGGACTCACCACTATAATCACCACAGGACTCACCACAGGAATCACCACAGAACTCACCACAGGAATCACCACAGAACTCACCCCAGGACTCACCACTATAATCACCACAGGACGCACCAGAAGACTCACCACAGGAATCACCACAGGAATCAACACAGGACTCACCACAGGAATTACCACAGGACTCACCCCAGGAATGACCACAGGACTCACTCCAGGAATGACCACAAGACTCACCACACGATTCTCCACAAGACTCACCAAGGACTCACCACAGGACTCACCGCAGGAATCACCGCAGGAATCACCACAGGACTCACCACAAGACTCACCACAGGAATCAACACAGGACTCATCACAGGAATCACCACAAGACCAAGACTCACCACAGGAATCACCACAGGACTCACCACAGGACTCACCCCAGGAATCACCACAAGACACACCACACGACTCACCACAGGAATCACCACAGGGCTCAACACAGGACTCACCGCAGGAATCACAACAGGACTCACCACAGGACTCATCACAGGAATCACCGCAGGAATCACCACAGGACTCACCACAAGACTCACCACAGGAATCAACACAGGACTCATCACAGGAATCACCACAAGACCAAGACTCACCACAGGAATCACCACAGGACTCACCACAGGACTCACCACTGGAATCACCACAGGACTCACCACAGGAATCACCACAGGACTCACCCCAGGAATCACCACAAGACTCACCACACGACTCACCACAGGACTCACCCCAGGAATCACCACAAGACACACCACACGACTCACCACAGGAATCACCACAGGGCTCAACACAGGACTCACCGCAGGAATCACAACAGGACTCACCACAGGACTCATCACAGGAATCACCACAAGACTCACCACAGGAACCACCACAGGACTCACCACAGGACTCACCACAGTACTCACCACAGAACTCACCACAAGACTCACCATAAGACTCACCACAGGACTCACCACAGGACTCACCGCAGGAATCACCACAAGACTCACCCCAGGAATCACCACAGGAATCACCACAGGTCTCACCACTGGAATCACCACAGGACTCACCACTGGAATCACCACAGGATTCACCACAGGAATCACCACAGGAATCACCACAGGTCTCACCACAGGAATCACCACAGGTCTCACCACTGGAATCACCACAGGACTCACCACAGGACTCACCACAGGACTCACCCCAGAAATCACCACAAGACTCACCACACGACTCACCACAAGACTCACCACAGGAATCACCACAGGACGCACCACACGACTCACCACAAGACTCACCACAGGACTCACCACACGACTCACCATAAGACTCGCCAGAGGACTCACCACAGAACTCACCACAGGACTCACCACAAGACTCACCACAGGAATCACCACAAGACTCACCACATGACTCACCACAAGACTCACCACAGGAATCACCACAGGACTCACCACAGGACTCACCACAAGAGTCACCACAGGAATCACCACATTACTCACCACAGGAATCACCACAAGACTCACCAAGGAAACACCACAAGACTCACCACAGGAATCACCACAGGACTCACCACAGGACTCACCACAGGACTCACCACAGGACTCATCACAGGAATCACCACAGGAATTACCACAGGAATCACCACAGGACTCTCCACACGAATCACCACAAGACTCACCACAGGACTCACCACTGGAATCAACACAGGACTCAAACAGGAATCACCACAGGAATTACCACAGGAATCACCACAGGACTCTCCACACGAATCACCACAACACTCACCACAGGACTCACCACAGGACTCACCACAAGACTCACCACAGGAATCACCACAGGAATCGCCACAGGACTCACCACAGGACTCACCACAAGACTCACCATAAGACTCACCACAGGGCTCACCACAGGAATCACCACAGGACTCACCACAAGACTCACCATAAGACTCACCACAGGGCTCACCACAGGTATCACCACAGGACTCTCCACACGACTCACCACAGGACTCACCACAGGAATCCCTACAGGACTCCCCACAGGACTCACCACAAGACTCACCACAGGAATGACCACAGGACTCACCACAGGACTCACCACTGGAATCACCACAGGACTCACCACAGGACTCACCACAAGACTCACCACAGGAATCACCACAGGACTCACCCCAGGAATCACCACAAGACTCACCACACGACGCACCACAAGACTCACCACAGGAATCACTACAGGACTCACCAGTGGAATCACCGCAGGACTCACCACACGACTCACCACAAGACTCGCCACAGGACTCACCACAGAAATCACCACAGGACTCACAACAGGACTCACCATAGGACTCACCCCAGGAATCACCACAGGGTTCTCCACATGACTCACCACAAGACTCACCACAGGAATCACCACAGGAATCACCACTGGAATCACCACAAGACTCACCACAGGACTCACCATAAGACTCACCATAGGAATCACCACAAGACTCACCACAGGAATCACCACAGGACTCACCACAGGAATCACCACAGGACTCAACACAGGACTCACCACAGGACTCACCACAGGACTCACCACAAGACTCACCAAGGAATCACCACAAGACTCACCACAGGACTCACCACAAGACTCACCAAGGAATCACCACAAGACTCACCACAGGACTCACCACAAGACTCACCACAGGAATCACCACAGGAATCACCACAGGACTCACCACAGGACTCACCACAGGACTCACCACTGGAATCACCACAGGACTCACCACAGGAATCACCACAGGAATCACCACAGGACTCACCACAGGACTCACCACAGGAATCACCACAGGACTCACCACAGGACTCACCACAGAACTCACCACAGGACTCACCACAAGACTCACCAAGGAATCACCACAAGACTCACCACAGACTCACCACAAGACTCACCAAGGAATCACCACAAGACTCACCACAGGACTCACCAGAGGACTCAGCACAGGACTCACCACAGGACTCACCACAAGACTCACCACGGAATCACCACAGGAATCACCACAGGACTCACCACAGGACTCACCACAGGAATCACCACAGGACTCTCCACACGACTCACCACAAGACTCACCACAGGACTCACCACTGGAATCACCACAGGACTCACCACAGGAATCACCACAAACTCACCACAGGACTCACCACAGGAATCACCACAGAACTCACCCCAGGACTCACCACTATAATCACCACAGGACGCACCAGAAGACTCACCACAGGAATCACCACAGGAATCAACACAGGACTCACCACAGGACTCACCACAAGACTCACTACAGGAATCACCACAGGACTCACCACACACCTCACCACAAGACTCACCATAGGACTCACAACAGGAATCACCACAGGACTCACCACAGGATTGACCACAGGACTCACCCAGGAATGACCACAAGACTCACCACAGGACTCGCCACAGGACTCACCACTGGAATCACCGCAGGACTCACCACACGACTCACCACAAGACTCGCCACAGGACTCACCACAGAACTCACCACAGGACTCACAACAGGACTCACCATAGGACTCACCCCAGGAATCACCACAAGGTTCTCCACATGACTCACCACAAGACTCACCACAGGAATCACCACAGGAATCACCACTTGAATCACCACAAGATTCACCACAGGACTCACCACAATACTCACCACAGGAATCACCACAAGACTCACCACAGGACTCAACACAGGACTCACCACTGGACTCACCACAAGACTCACCACAGGAATCACCACAGGAATCACCACAGGACTCACCACAGGACTCACCACAGGAATCACCACAGGACTCTCCACACGACTCACCACAAGAATCACCACAGGACTCACCACTGAATCACCACAGGACTCACCACAAGACTCACCACAGGAATCACCACAGGACTCACCACAGGAATCACCACACGACTCACCACAGGACTCACCACAGTACTCACCCCAGGACTCACCACTGGAATCACCACAGGACTCACCACTGGAATCACCACAGGACTCACCACAGGAATCACCACAGAACTCACCACAGGACTCACCACAGGAATCACCACAGAACTCACCCCAGGACTCACCACTGGAATCACCACAGGACTCACCACAGGAATCACCACAGAACTCACCACAGGAATCACCACAGGACTCACCAGAAGACTCACCAAAGGAATCACCACAGGAATCAACACAGGACTCACCACAAGACTCACTACAAGACTCACCACAGGAATCACCACAGGACTCACCACAGGATTGACCACAGGACTCACCCAGGAATGTCCACAAGACTCACCACAGGACTCGCCACAGGACTCACCACTGGAATCACCACAGGACTCACCAAAGGAGTCACCACAATACTCACCACAAGACTCACCACAGGACTCACCACAGGACTCACCACAAGACTCACTACAAGACTCACCACAGGAATCACCACAGGACTCACCACAGGATTGACCACAGGACTCACCCAGGAATGACCACAAGACTCACCACAGGACTCACCACAAGACTCACCACAGGAATCACCACAGGAATCACCACAGGACTCACCACAGGACTCACCACAGGACTCACCACTGGAATCACCACAGGACTCACCACAGGAATCACCACAGGAATCACCACAGGACTCACCACAGGACTCACCACAGGAATCACCACAGGACTCACCACAGGACTCACCACTGGAATCACCACAGGACTCACCACAGGAATCACCACAGGACTCACCACAGGACTCACCACAGGACTCACCACAGGACTCACCACTGGAATCACCACAGGACTCACCACAGGAATCACCACAGGAATCACCACAGGACTCACACAGGACTCACCACAGGAATCACCACAGGACTCACCACAGAACTCACCACAGGACTCTCCACAAGACTCACCAAGGAATCACCACAAGACTCACCACAGGACTCACCACAAGACTCACCAAGGAATCACCACAAGACTCACCACAGGACTCACCAGAGGACTCAGCACAGGACTCACCACAGGACTCACCACTGGACTCACCACAAGGCTCACCACAGGAATCACCACAGGAATCACCACAGGACTCACCACAGGACTCACCACAGGAATCACCACAGGACTCTCCACACGACTCACCACAAACTCACCACAGGACTCACCACAGGAATCACCACAGAACTCACCCCAGGACTCACCACTATAATCACCACAGGACGCACCAGAAGACTCACCACAGGAATCACCACAGGAATCACCACAAACTCACCACAGGACTCACCACAGGAATCACCACAGAACTCACCACAGGACTCACCACAGGAATCACCACAGAACTCACCACAGGAATCACCACAGGAATCACCACAGGACTCACCACTATAATCACCACAGGACGCACCAGAAGACTCACCACAGGAATCACCACAGGAATCAACACAGGACTCACCACACACCTCACCACAAGACTCACCATAGGACTCACAACAGGAATCACCACAGGACTCACCACAGGATTGACCACAGGACTCACCCAGGAATGACCACAAGACTCACCACAGGACTCGCCACAGGACTCACCACTGGAATCACCGCAGGACTCACCACACGACTCACCACAAGACTCGCCACAGGACTCACCACAGAACTCACCATAGGACTCACCCCAGGAATCACCACAAGGTTCTCCACATGACTCACCACAAGACTCACCACAGGAATCACCACAGGAATCACCACAGGACTCACCACAGGAATCACCACAGGACTCACCACAGGAATCACCACAGGACTCACCACAGGACTCACCACCAGACTCACCAAGGAATCACCACAAGACTCACCACAGGACTCACCAGAGGACTCACCACAGGACTCAACACAGGACTCACCACTGGACTCACCACAAGACTCACCACAGGAATCACCACAGGAATCACCACAGGACTCACCACAGGACTCACCACAGGAATCACCACAGGACTCTCCACACGACTCACCACAAGAATCACCACAGGACTCACCACTGGAATCACCACAGGACTCTCCACACGACTCACCACAGGACTCACCACTGGAATCACCACAGGACTCACCACAGGAATCACCACGGGACTCACCACAGGAATCACCACAGGACTCACCACAGGACTCACCACAGGACTCACCACAGGAATCACCACAGGAATCACCACAGGAATCAGCACAGGAATCGGCACTGGTGTGACCATAGGAATCCCCACGCAGTTCACTGTTATAATGTGGGCACCCCTGGGCACTGTCGGTGCATTGGGCAGACTTGTGGCCCCTGTCCTCACCTGCTCGGGGTCCTGACAGGTTGGTTCCTCTTCCCTTTACAGCAGCATGTGAGACAGGCTCGATCAGCACCGGCTGTGGAGCGAGGTCACTCTCTGCATCACAGGTTGGCCGCGTCGCTGTTCCCAACAGGCAGCGCTAGCAAGGATACTGATGGAAAAGGGATGGGGCTCCTGGCGCAGTGGCAGTCCGAGTTCCCAGGGCACAGCAGGGAGGCCCAGGCCATCTTGAGATGCCACAGGTCGCAAGAGGGCACAGTGGACCCAGTGACGTGTTGCCAGAGCCTCGGCACTGTGCTCCTCAGAGTCACAGCAGGTGACAGGGACACGGCACAGCTGTGAACGGAGGGGACAACTTGGGCAGAGTACCCCGTTCAGCCGAGGATGAGGCCCCGCACAGCCTCGGCCTGGGCAGATGGGGCGCAGCACACCCGCACTGCAGCGGCTCGCGGACGGCCCGCCGTCTGGCCAGTGCCCACCTGGGTGCAGCTTCAGCCCGGGCGCTGGCCTGAGTCCCCCTGGAGCAGCTCACCTGAAGGCCCGCTCCACAGGCATGGCGCCTGGGGAGCGGGCCCGGTGCGCTGGCCAGTGCAGCGGGGTGGGGAGCCCAGTCCTGACCCAGACAGCCACCCTCACGCTGCCCCGCTGGGTGGACAGGGGGCAGGGAGGCCTGCAGGGCAAGGGGTCCAGGACCCAGGGTCCACCACGCGGCTCCTGCGCCCTCAGGACTCGAGTCTAGGCCTGGCTCCCAGCGGAGTGGGCTCTGCACAGCCAGCGAGCCAGCCTGCGGCCTGGGCGGCCTCCTGAGCCCCTAGCAGTGGCGAGTGCGCCAGGGTCACGTCTCAGTCTGCGTGCTGCCAGGGTCCCCTGTGTGCTGTCATTGTGGCCTGTCTGCTGTGTGTCTGTGTCAGTGTGGTGTGTGTGCATGTTGTGTGTTAGTGTTGTGTGCTGTATGTGTTGTGTGGCAGGGTGGTGTGTATCCCTGTGTTGTGTCAGTGTCATGTGTCTGTGCTGTGTGTGTTGTGTGGTAGGGTTGTGTGGCAGTGCTGTGTGTGGTGCATATCTGTGTTGTGTGTCAGTGTGGTGTGTATCCGTGTGTGTGGTGTCAGTGTCGTGTGTCTGTGTGTGTTGTGCGTCATGCCGTCTGCGCTGTGTGTCGGTGCTGGGTATACCTGCCTCTCGTTTCCCTGGGCCCCACCCCAGCCAGGCCTGCATGGCCCTGTGAGTGGACAGACAGACCTGGGCACCCGGCACGGGTTGCGGCTGAGGCCACAACACAGCCTGGGCCCAGGACCGGGTCAGGCCCACACACCTGGCCCTGGGACAGGAGCGTGTTGACCGTCTTCCCACCTGGGGTGCCTGGGCCCGTCCCTGTAGGACACAGATGTGGTATCAGGGGACCTGGCTGTCCTGCCTGCTGCGGCCAGCCCTCTGGGGAGATCCACACCCTGCAGTCAGGGTCACCATCAGGGCGACGGCCTGCTTCCCTCTCCAGGTCCATGGGGTGGGTTTTGACAGTACCTGGGGTGCTGAGCCGTCCGCAGGGCCATGGCCTTTGTCCCTGTGTGCTCCTTAAGTCCAGGTCTGATGGCCGGGTGGGCCGTGCGCCCAGGGCTTCGAGGCCGCCCTGGGTCTGTCTGCTGCATCCTGGGGGCACCGACTGCAGCACAGGAGGCCAGACACGGGTTGTGTGCAACGCTGGCCCTGCAGGGCATGGCCTGTGGCTTCCTGTCCCTGGACTTCTGACAGGCAGCCCCTAGGCATCCACACCTGTGATCACGTCTCCAAGCACAGTCTGGAGGATGGACAGATGGACGGCAGGACCGAGGGTGGGGCGCTGGCTGCACAAGCCCCATCTCCACCAGTTCTGGGCTTTCACTTTGTTTCAGGCAGGAAATGCCCTGTCCACTCCCTGTGGACCCACGTGCCACCTGATGCCTTTAAGAGATAAATAGGCTCGACTTCCACCGTGCTCAATGCAGCTGCTAGTAACCAACCGAGTGTCTGGCCAGCATTGAGCTGGGGGACCCAGAGGGCACAGGGACACTGTCTCAGGACCTGCCATGTTGGAGGACACAGGTGGGCTGCACGGCCCACCATGGAACCCAGGCTGTCCCTTGCAGGTGACCCCCAAGCCTCGTCTACAACATGGTGGTGGTGAGAGAGGGCAGAGTAGCTGGGGACCTGAGGGCGGAGCTGGCCCCAGAGCACCCCTGGCTGCCTCCTCACTGCTTGGACAAAGCCGCCCAAAGCTGCCGGCGCACTGGCAGCCGTGCAAGGGGCCAGCAGGGCAACTTCTGTTGGCTTGGCTTGAGCCTTGAGCTCCTCACCGCACCCCCTGTGTGTCCCTGGGGCTCTCGACTGTGGGTGGGATGGGAGACGCTGTGTGGTTGTCCGTGCAGCCCTGGTAGCTGTCGGCTTTACTGGACAGGCTCCGCCACGCGGCTCTCCCTGTGGTGGGGCTGAGACACGTTACTTAGAGCGGTACTTAGAGCAGACTTCCAGCCAGTCTTACGCACAGTTCAGCGGTTTCAGAGAAACCGAGGGCAGGTTCCAAAAGCCCTCCCCAGCCTGCTGCGCCCGGCAGAGCGGTGCTTGGAAGACGCGCCTCCCTGGCCGCTCTGGCTGGGGTCAGGCCTCCACACCCCTACTGGGAGCGCTGGCCTCTCCTGGCCTCCACCTGGAGCCCACCTGGAGGCTTGCCTCTCTTTCTCCACAAGGACCAGGCTGTTTTGTCCCACCTCTCCTGCCCAGAGCAGGAGCAGGAAGGAAGGGAGGAAGGAAGCAAGCTCTCCCCAGCAGCGGCCAGGCCTGGGAACCCGCCAAGCCCTTTCTACCAGGAGCAGGCTGCCAGACTCCTCAGCAAGAAAGGAACAAGGAAATTAGCGTGAAGCTGAATCCAAGACTAAAATCAGCCACCTTGGAAAACAAAACTCAGACAAATACAACAGGACTTAGGCCAAGATCACAGGCAGCACAGATGGTGTTTGATGGCGCTCATCTCGGGGGGAAAGTAGCCCAAAAAGGTGAGAACATCGGCACTAGGGCCCAGGAGCTGTGGCAAGGGGCCCAGGCCAGTCCACACACAGCCGAAAACCACTGGGCTCTCTCGGCCCTTCGGGACAGCCGGGATCACGGAGTTGGGCCCACCCTGCTGCTGGGCCAAGCCAAGGCCTTGCTGGTGTGGGCAGCTCTCTCCTGGTTCAGGGGAGCCAGCAGTGGGGCCAGTGGGCGTGCAGGGTCTGCGTGGGGCTCACGGCCCTGCTGTCCAGGGGCCCGCGGTCCTTCACTGTGCACTCCGTGGCTGGCTCTCCGGGCTGTGTCCAGACGTGGTTTTGGGTGGAAGAGGCAAGAGGCTGAGTCCAGTGGGTTTTCTGACATGGCCCCGGGCGCTGGGCCCTGAACAAAGGCTTCACAGGTCGGCCCCAGGAGCACACGTGGCTGAAGCAGCGAACCCAGCAGTGACGGTGACACCGCTCCTCACCCAAGGTGACCCTGACGCCCCAGAGCCACCTCCAGATCGGGAGCCCACACCACGGAGCCACTGTGGGAGGGCTCTCCAGCCTGGGAGTCTGTCCCCGGCAGCTTCTCCTGCTGCCCGCCCGTCACTGCCTGAGGCCCGGGGGACAGAGGGGCTGGCCTGCAGGCCTGCAGCCTTCTTGCAGTTGCAGTGGGGCTGGGCAGTTCCTGGGCTGGGTCGCCAGCCCTAGGCCACTCTCTGTCCCCGCCCAGCTGAGAGGCCCCAGAGCTGTGGTGCTCACCAGGCTACCCCGTGTGCTGTCCACTCCTCCAGCTCGCTGGCCTCAAGTGCTGGTGGGGAAGGTCCGGTGCTTCCGTGCTCTGTGCTGAGAACCCACAGTGGAGCTGGAGGCGCAGAGCTCCCGGCTCGCTGTGGTGACTCCCCTTCCGGCTGAGGCCACCAGTGGCTCCCTACTAGTCTCCGAACTGAGCCAAGGTCCTCCAACCTGGGGCTCTGGATGGAGACCATTTCAGTAGAAAGACTCAGAGGTTGTTGAAATTTTAAAAGGGAGGAGGAGGGAGGGGAGGAAGGAGGAGTGAGGAAGGGAGGGGGAGGAGGAGAGGGGGGAGGGAGGAGGAGGCAGCGGGAGGGAGGACGAGGCAGGGGGAGGGGAAGGGAAGGGGAGCGGGGAGCCGTCCTTGGGGCCTGGCCCCAGCCCTGCGCTCCACAGCGCCCTGTGCTCTTGAGTTTGCCGGCTGGACCAGCGTGGTAGGCCTGGAGACCAACGGCTGCCCCTGAGGTGGGACACCCTGCTTCGCCCCTAGCTGAGGCGGCCTCTGCGGGTCTCAAGGTGGCTTCCCTGCTCTGTGAGAGGCCAGTCAACCCAATTTCAAGGGGAGGCCAGGGGCCACCTGAGGACCAGCGCTGCCACTGCTAAAGGCACTGCGGGTGCGCCAGCCCATGCCCCTGTCCCGCCCTCCTTAAGGGCCCTACGGCCCACACCCTCCAGGCGTCCCTCCTACAGCCCCCGCATGAACTTCCCTTTAGTACCTGGGATTAGTAAGGAGCAGCCGCTGTCCCCCCGCCGCTGGGTTCCCACTTGCGACTTCCCATGGCGCTGCCTAGCTTCCTACTGGGGGCACCGCCCACCTGCCTCCGCCCCTCCGTGGGAGCCAGGCTTGGGTGCAGCTGTGCGTCCCGGGCACTGCTCCTGGCCCACTCGTGGGGTGTGGGTAGGGGGACGTTGCTGCAGGGCGCATCTTTCTGAGCTCCTCAACCTTGTGCAGCCCCTGCCAGCAAGGGCACCACTGACCGACAGAGACTGCGTGCTGTCCTCCCGGCCCCTGTGGGCCCTGCACGATCCTCCAGTCCCTCAAGGCCTCCTTCCTCGACCTACCCTACAAAACCAGCGTCCCCTAGAAAGACATGCTCTTGACCAGCGCCCCAGAAAACACAAGGATCACCAAGAACAAGCCCGGCACTCATGGAGTCCTCACCTCTCACGGAGAAACCCGCTGGGGCTTCGCCACTGGCCGCAGGCAGTGTGGCCCCTGAAGGGAGTAGGGGGGTCTCAGGGACTGGCTGTCAGGGATGCGTTTGTGAAGGGGCAAGAGGGCAAGAGGCGGGAGGAAATGCCCACCTGGGCTCCTGAGCAGGTGAGGGGCAGCAGGCAGGGCGGATCCTGCCTGTTCACTCCTTCTGCAGCACCTTGGATCAGCAAGACTGCACTTCGTGCCCTTCATTTCAATGTAAGTCTCATGGCTCAGCTGGGGTCTAGGCTTCTTCCTGGTTGACGGGCAGGTTGGCCGGGGCAGAAGCCGGGAACACAGACTGAGGCACCAGCAGGGAGACCCATGCTTCAGACAAAGAGAAGTCTTGGGACATTGGAGCAAAGACAAAAAACCATGCGAAAGATGTTTAAAGAAACAAAGACTCTGGGTTTGAAAGCCATGTGGAAAATGTCCTCTGATGTGATTTGCTGTCGTCTTTAAGACTGCCATGCAACTTTTAAGATGCCTGCAATTCACACATCAATATAGGTGAATTATTTCCAATTCTATCTCCAGATGACTCCATGAATAAACAAGTTATCTCGGTATTGTAACAGAGGGTAATGAACAGGCTGCTGCCGGCTGCCATGGCTGGTTTTGATTGCTTTGATTTTGACACATGGCAATATATTCCCAAGTAGAAGCCAGGAAACAGTGGAAGCATTCTTTCAAATCACAGAAGTTCATAAGTATGCAAATAGATCAAACACCTGGTACAATGTACAGTGTGTGCTCGTGTTTTCATTGTTTTTAAAATTTTGCTTCTAAAGGCAACTTCTCAATAATCTGTGTAATACCACCTATAAACCTGATAAGTTGCCCCTAAAGTTTATCTGTAAGATGTAGTTGACATATTGAGATATTTTTCTATGGAGACAGAGTAATAAATGCTTTCCCACTATACAACAAAGCCCAGAGGCATGAGAAAGACCCAAATGACACTCAGCAAGGGATGGTCCTACAGTGCAGATCTCACTGTCTGGCCCAGAAAAGAGTGTGTTCAACAGGAGGATCTCCTTAGGAACACCTGGACCTCTGCCTTCATGCTGGAGGGGGGACCTCGTCCCATTCCATAGCCTCCTTTATCTCCTCTCTGTGTCCCACGGAGACCAAGAAACAGGTGTTCACCAGTCCCAGACTCCACCCTAGATCACCAAAGACAGTGACCAGGTGTTCACAACCCCCACCTCCATCCTAGATCTTCACATGAGACAGTGACCAGGTGTTCACATGCCCCACCTCCATCCTAGATCTTCAAATAAGGCAGTGAACAGGTGTTGACGACCCCCACCTCCATCCTGGATCTTCACCTAAGGCAGTGCCCAGGTGTTCACAGGTGCTCCATCCTAGATCTTCACTGAGAGAGGGACCAGGTGTTCACAGCCCCAGGCTCCACCCTAGATCTTCACCTGTGGCAGGGACCAGTTGTTCACAGCCCCAGGCTACACTCTAGATCTTCACTGAGACAGGGACCAGGTATTCAGCCCCAGGCTCAATCCTAGATCTTCACCTGAGACAGGGACCCAGTGTTGACCAGTCCCAGGTCCATTCTAGGTCTTCACATGAGAAAGGGACCAGGTGTTCACAGCTCTAGGCGCCACCCTAGATCTTCACTGAGACTGGGACCAGGAGTTCACAGCCCCAGGCTCCACCCTAGGTCTTCACCTGATGCAGGGACCAGGAGTTCACAGCCCCAGGCTCCATCCTAGGTCTTCACTGAGACAGGGACCAGGTGTTCACAGCCCTAGGCTCCACCCTAGATCTTCGCCTAAGACAGGGACCAGGTGTTCAGCACCAGTCTCCAACCTAGATCTTCACCTGAGACAGGGACCAGGTGTTCACAGCCCTAGGCTCCAACCTAGATCTTCACTGAGACATGGACCAGGTGCTCACAGCCCCAGGCTCCACCCTAGATCTTCACTGAGACAGGGAAGAAGTGTTCACAGCCCCAGGCTCCACCCTAGATCTTCACTGAGACAGGGAAGAAGTGTTCACAGCCCCAGGCTCCACCCTAGATCTTCACTGAGACAGGGAAGAAGTGTTCACAGCCCCAGGCTCCATCCTAGATCTTCACTGAGACAGGGACCAGGTGCTCACAGCCCCAGGCTCCACCCTAGATCTTCACTGAGACAGGGAAGAAGTGTTCACAGCCCCAGGCTCCACCCTAGATCTTCACTGAGACAGGGAAGAAGTGTTCACAGCCCCAGGCTCCACCCTAGATCTTCACTAAGACAGGGAAGAAGTGTTCACAGCCCCAGGCTCCATCCTAGATCTTCACTGAGACAGGGACCAGGTGCTCACAACCCCAGCTCCATCCTAGGTCTTCACTGACACAGGGACCTGGTGTTCACAGCCCCAGGCTCCACCCTAGATCTTCCCTGAGACAGGAAACAGGTGTTTACAGCCCCAGGCTCCACCCTACATTTTCATCTGAGGCAGGGACCAGGTAGTGACAGCCCCAGACTCCACCCCAGATCTTCACTGAGACACGGACCAGGTGCTCACAGCTCCAGGCTCCACCCTAGGTCTTCAATTGAGACAGGGACCAGGTGTTCACAGCCCCAGGCTCCACCCTAGATCTTCCCTGAGACAGGAAACAGGTGTTTACAGCCCCAGGCTCCACCCTGCATCTTCACCTGAGACAAGGGCCAGGTGTTCACAGCCCCAGGTCCATCCTGGATCTTCTCCTGAGTCGGTGACCAGGTGTCCCCAGCTTCATCCATGCAGGCCACAGAAGATTAGCGCACAAGGCATATCTGACCTCAAGGAGAGGAGCTCACGCGGGAGCTGCTGATTCTCTGACGGTCCCAGAGGGAGCACATGGATAGTGGCAGCATGACCGCCCTCAGGGGTCATGACCAGGGTGGTGCCATGGGCCATGGCAGTGTGAATGGAGGCAAGAGCCATCGTTTAAGTACAAACAGGGACCACGTGGGAGAAGTACTTGCTTCTGTTTTTAAATGTGTAACAGGAGGCTCATTGTACATGGGCAGAGAGACGGAGGTCTGAGACACTTGCCAGCAGGCAGGCTTGCTAGCAGGTTGCATGGAGGTGGCTGTGGTGGGACAACTGGCATGGTGCTGGGGTGCCCCGGGGGCTGAATATCTCAGATGCAGCCAAGGGCCACTCCTGGCCTGGAGCTGAGGGAGGAGTGGACAGGAGAAAGTCCCTGCTCCTTCCACCACATTCCAGGCCCCAAGGCCGCCCAGGGAGCAAAGCAGAGGCTAGGTGTGACCCAACACCACGTGAGCACCAGCTGTGGAGTCCCGTGAGGACAGTGAACCAAGGCAGGAGGAAGAGAGACAGGGAGGCAGGGAGGCAGAAGGCAGAGAGGCAACAACGGAGGCAGCAGAGGCCCTGCGCTCCTGTGCAGCTGGGCCCCACCAGCTGTCCCCACAAGGTGCTATCTGCTCTCAGGACACATCTAGGCATGCCAGTGAACACACTTGCATGCACTCATTCACAGTCACACCCCTCAGAACACACACCCCACACACACCACCAGAGTGCGGGCCACGGGGTGAAGGACTGAAGGCCCGCCCATGAGGGAACACTGATGCTCTGCGGCCTTGGGAACAGGGACCAAATGTCCCCAAATCCTCCTGGTGACTCAGGTGTGAAATTCCTCAATGCAGCGAGCAAAGCAGGAGCCAGGGCCAGGAGAGGAGCTCAGGACTCTGGGAAGAGGGCCCCCCGGGTGAGGACAGACGCTCAGCTCAACCGGCAAGGGGTCCGGATGCTGTAGCCTGCCAGGCGGACCCCCACGGGGTCACCCCGGGTCTCGGAGAAGGTTCCAGGGCAGTGAAGAGGCAGGCAGAGCAGGTGTGAGCAGACAGGGGGTCACAAACTAAAACGCTCCCTGTGGCGTCCCTGTGGCGTCCCCACGGAGCCAGGTGAGCGGAGGCAGCGGAGGCACTGTGCTCCTTGAGCGCCTTGGTCCCACCAGCTGTGGCCCCACCATCTGCGCCGTGGTGTGACTGTGGAGGTGGCTTCCATTTGCCCCGGGCCCCAGCCTCTGGGCTGCTCTGCCGGCTGTCCTGTGGTGCTGGTTCTGCTTGCTCTCGCCGGCACACGCGACAGTGGCTTTGGGAAGCCTGCAAGTGCCCCGGAGAGCTCTCCGCAGCACCCTGCCTAGCGGTGGACCCCGTTAGTGCGGCGTCGGCGTCAGCACACCCTCTGCCCACCAGAAAGAGAACAGTGGAAGCTCCCAAGTCCAGAGGGGCACAGAGCAGTCCCAGGCCCTGCGCCACGGCTGCCGGAGCTGCGGACCGGCCCCTGGCCCTGTCCTCTTCCCTCTGTGGGGGACACACTCCTTCCGCGTGAAAGCTCTGTAGCTGAGTGTTGCGTAGCTGTTTCAAACCTTCGCCAGATCGTTGACTTCACCCCTTGCCACTCCTTAATAATGCCGTGCGGTTCTTGGATATTACAAATAATCTCATCTTTCATTTGCACTGAAATACTTTACCGATATATTACTTTTACACTGGCTTTATTTCAAATATTTTTGCCATGAAAAGATTTAATTTCTATTTGGACAAATGACTTTCTTTTATGGCCTCTAAATTCCTCTGTAAGAACAACGTCCTTATTTGTGGGTTATAGACGATCCTCCCAGAGGTGCTCCTGGGTGTAGCCGGCATCACAAGGAGGAGGAGACGGAAGCCAGGGTGTGTCTGGAACTAGTGTTCAAGCTGGTGGGAAGCAGAAGCTGACTCCGCCTTCGCAGGCAAGCCAGCCAGGCTGGGGCGCTTGGGGAGGCCCTCCTTCCCCGGAACTGGAATTGGCTGTCACCACAGATGGGATCCCACAGGGTGGTTCCGAGTCCCAGTTCCCAACTGTGCTGCGTGGGCTTCTCCCCTCCTGGGCTGGTACTGTTAGGGTCCCATTCCGACTAATCCCCGGAGAGTCAAAGTGAACACACGGTAATGCAAATCACACAGTGAGGTTTTATTAAAGCAAGCTCGAGCCTGGACCGCAACCAGCCCCTCAGACCACTACAATGGCTAGGGGAAGGGAGCGTCCCCGAGGGGCGAGAAAGCCCTCTATTTAAGAGATTTCCAAGCATTCACACACAAAGACCTGTACGTTATTGGTTAACATTTGAACAGCTAAACATTAGTCCTCCTCTGGTTGGGTCCTGCCAATTTATTTGATTCTCATTGGGTCCCGCCAGAACTGAACGGTCCTAGAGGAAGAAGGGAGGAGGGAAGGAGTGAACTGTGCAGGAGATGGGTCAGGGTTAGGACCCCCCTGTCCTTGATAGATAAGGTTTCTAGGCAACTGCACATTCCTCAGACAAATTTCTCTTAACAACCTCGGTAAGCACGGGGGCCCAGCAGTCCTGTTTGTGCTGTATTGGCTCTTGAGGGTGCAGTTGCAATTGCCTGCATCCTGGTGACTAAGACAGTTAGCTGCACAGATATCACCCTGTTCCCAACAGTACCAAGCCGATTGATGCAAGTAGCTTGGAAACTAGTTTCGGTTGTGCCTCAAGAAATGCTACAGTTGCTTCTTTCCGAGTTTCCCAACATTCCTGGGAACTAACCCTTCCATACCAACTTTCAGGCCATCAAATAAGGTGCCTGGTAATCCGTCTGGAGCCATGACTAACGCTTCGACCAGGATCAGAGGACCTGGTGCCCTGCAGGGACAAGCCGCCTCCCGAGCCTCCACCCTGGTCGCATCCTTGATGGGACTCTTGCAGGCTGGCCCAGGCCTGTGCTGTCAAGATAATTCCTTTGTTTTTTACAGTTTTTGCCGATGCTGTGCACAAATACGGTCCCTCATTCCATTTGGTGGTACTTATTTGTAGTATAAGTAAAGCTATTGATTTTTGCAAACCCGTCTTCTGCCGAGCTACCTTTCCAATGTGGTGTAAACATCCAAGTCAATATTGGTAATTTGTGTTTTCCAAGACTCTCAACCATCTTATCCATTTCAAATCTGTAACTGTACAGCTACACAGAAAATTTTTTGTAAAACATCTTTTCATTAATCCCACAAAACCTTTATTGAATACCCGCTTTATGTAGTTACAGCCCTTTGAAAATCCATAAAATGTATATGGTCTCACTCTTATATTTTTCTTTGATTAGATTTGCTAGGCATTTGTCTATTTATTGGTCTATTAAAAGAAATGGCTATTTAATTTATTTATAAAGCCCACTTACTATATCTCCCCTAATCTATTGTCTTCTGCTTTAACTTTGATCTACCCTGGTGCTCTCACTTCTTTCTTTGACGTTGTTAGTCTGTTTCTCTTCTTGAGAACGCTCGGTTCGCCCTCTTGTTCTCTGTCTCAAACACGGAGGTGGTGCAGCCTCCGGACCTCTCAGCCTGGGCTCTCCTGCAGTGTGCCAGCTCTGGAGCCTGGCGCTCCCTTGTCACAGGTCACAAGTGCTCTGCGAGCGGCCTCAGGTCATGCACACGTCTGAGACCGACCAGGGCGCAGCCGGCCTTCGCAGCACCTCTGCCCAGCACCCAGGAGGCAGAAAGGAAAGCTTCATCCCCAGGAGGTCACGGCGATGCCGCGTGGCCAAGGCTGGGCCTTCAGAGTTCAGCAGGGACAGACATGGGGGCAGGGATGAGGCCAGGAGCTTCGGCCATTGCACCGGCCCTGCTCCTCCCTCCAGGCTTGGAATCAGGTCAGTGTGGGAAGCTGAGCTACAGCTGGACAGGGACTCAGGTCCTGCACCTGCACCTCTCAGGGGCCTTCCTCTCTCCATGGTCCGAAAGCCTCTGGGTGGCCTTGGGCAGTCTCTGCCAGCACGTTCTAAGGTGCACTGTAATATAGAGTCTGCCTTCATTTTCAACATGACCAGTAAGAGAATGAGGCAGGTTTTTCAGGAAACTTCCAAGTGGGTGGCAAGTCCCTCACTCATTAACTGGTTCTATTCATATCAACTTCATTTCAGTCCCTAAAATGCTTACCTTGTGAAATTGAAATTTTTCTTTGATCTTTTTCAGCTTTTATTTTCCCCAGTGTGTCATGAGACAGGGGAGAGGTGAAGCATTTTTGCTCTGTGAGGGAAAAGTTGTTCCTAGCATCATCCATTTACCTGCTTTTATCTGTCTTCCTCTTCTGCAATACGGTACGCGTCATGATAACAAGAGCTGTTACCAGACTCCTTCACTATTGCACCCAGGTGCTACAAAAGTGTCTGACACAAATCGAATATTGCGTATTTGTGGAAAGAAGGTTCCTGTTGAGCAAGCTTGTTGATACAGTTTGCATACCGATTTTTTAAACCACATACCTCCTTTACATACCCATGATTAAAGCAACAGTGCAATCTCCCACAGATAGCTTATTCACTTAAGTTTCCATTTGAATTTCTATCTGATGTTTTCTTGGCATCGTTTCATGCTGTGTTATCCCAGACTCAGAACTGATGAGAACCTTCTTACACACTCATGGTTTAAATGAATCAGAATTTCCCTCTTAGAGTAAATAAGGAAGCCAAAGGAAAAAAGAGACATTTGGTTTCAGACACTGCCCAGGTATCCCAGGAAGCAGCACCTGAGAGGAGAGAGGGAGGGGGGCCGGAAGCGGGGAGCCCCACTGCCGTCCAGCTCCCGCCCACAGGCCCCTTGCAGGTCACAGGGGACATCAGGCAGAGCAGGGACGTCCACCCCACGGAGGGTAAGAGACAGATGTTCTTAGATGCTGCAGTCACTGAAATTCAGAGTCCAAAGCCACAGAGGAAGGACGCACACAGACAGAAGGCCCCGGAAACCTGCACGTGTCTCCTCAAGACTGGCTGAATATTAAAGTGTATGTACAAAGGCAATTCCAGAAGGTTCTTCTAGAGCTTCTAGGCACCTACAAGCCCAGCAATTCCAAGTGTCCACACAAGGCAGGAAACATTCATGCTTCTGCCATCCCAAGTGCAGAGAGCTTGGTGAATTCATCAGCAAAAACCTCAGAGTCTACAGCCAACTGGCCGTACAGTAACGGGCACTCTGGGCTTTATGACCTGTGCCACAAGGCTCAGATAAACCCAAACAAGATCAGTCAGCTGGATAATGACATAAATGCCATCAAAACAAAATCCAAAACTCTTAGTCAAGGTGATGGAACACAACTACTCATTAACAGAGCAATCACAATGTCAAGCACCCAACTAGAAATCACTAAACGTGTTAGTATGGAAAAACACCCAGTGATGCCAAGGAAAGTCCGTCTACGGAAGAACACCCAGGAATAGCAGAGATGTTGGAATTTGCAGACAGGGACATTAAACCACTATTTCAAACATGATTAAAAGATTTTTTAAGCACATGACCATAATAAAGAGAGAATTAGGAACTCTGAAGTAGATACAAATGCGATGACTAGCATGAAAAGCTCAATATCCTGGTAACTGTCAGTCCACACTGCACGGACTTATAAGCTGACAAAACACAGCAGAAACAATAAAATTAAGCCTGAAAATGTAACAATAGCAGCTTTCCAAGCAAGGTACAGAGAAAAGAGAAAGACTGGAAAGAATCAACAGAGTCTCAGGGACATGTGGTACAGCCTTAGTCTGCCTTAGACACCTGCAATTGTAAGGCCCCCAAAAAGGAAACCCCAAGTCTGTCCCATGGATCGACAGCAACCCCAATCAACCGCAGGAGGCGTCACTTGATGCAAACCGCAAGAGGTGTTTATTCCAGTGCACTG
The DNA here is from genome assembly GCF_902686455.1 of Sciurus vulgaris. NCBI lineage: Eukaryota > Metazoa > Chordata > Mammalia > Rodentia > Sciuridae > Sciurus > Sciurus vulgaris. The sequence goes on from NC_136465.1 coordinate 180,389,406, forward strand.
GGACCCAACTTGTGACTCACGCAGGAGTCGAGGAGTCCCAGTCCCGAGCAAAAGATCTTGTAGGTTTATAAAGGCAGAGACACACATCGGGAGGGGTCGCACATGAAAGGGAAAAGGGGAACAAAGCTGCCAGGAAATTTCAAAGGGGGTCTGGGTTTGCTGATAACATACAACATGTTTCACAATGTTTTAAAACAGGGCGTAGATTCTGGTGTCTTAACTGCCTGAATACTATCTTGCTCCAATTATTCTTTTACTCTCTGTTTGGGGCTGTTTCCTGGAACAGCTTTAAGGGCTTTGTTCCCGTCACTGGGAGGGAGACCTTAGGGAGTTGAGATAAAACAGACAGCTTAAAAAAATGTCCATTCTTTCACAATCAGAGCTCCAAATAAAGAGATTTAGAAAAATATTTGACGACATTAGAGATTCATTTTTCCCTAAACTTGATGAAAACTTCAAGTTCACACCTAGAGATAAATGCTTGTGTCACCTGATGTGACACAATGAGAATATCAGAAAGAACAGTAACTGCACTAGATTGAAATGCACACATATACAATCCATGTGTTCACAGGGTGTGCAAAAGTCTGTCCCTACTGGTCAAAATGGGAGGATGGAAGAACTGACTCTTGACCCCAAAAATAAGACAGCAAGACCCAAATGTTTATCTTTCCTGTTTTTGTTAAAACTTGTTGAAAGAAGTTTCTTTTTTATGGAGAAATCACAGCTACTTTTCAGAAAGAAAGTCAGAATTAGAAACACATCCTTTGTAACTCTTAATGACTTAATGGATCTAGTCAATGATTCATGAATGACAGCTTTTCACACTCAGTGATGGCAGTAGAGACTGGGATGAACCCAACCAGCCAATCTCGCCATCATTAAGACACAATGTCCCTCCGGGTGTGGGACCATGGTAAAGTCTGACATCACATGTGAAGACTCCTTACCAAAAGCTGAACCAGCCTCCGATCAAGCCTCAGAGCAACCTGGGCAGTGTACACAGCATACAAGATGCAGATGACTCTGTTTCCCTGACATATCACAAGAAGCTGAACTACGATTGGAAGTAAAAACCTGAAAATACATAACCACAAGCTCAAGAACAAACACATTCTGAAAAAAAGAGACCCCTTTGAGACAATAGAAATTTCTAATATGAATTGGAAATTGTAAAATACTGAGTAATTTCTATAATTATTTTAGATGTGATAATGGCATGTTATTTTTTGGGAACAGAAGGATGGATGGATAGATGAGAGAGAGAGAGAGAGAGAGAGAGAGAGAGAGAGAGAGAGAGAGAGAGAGAGAGAGAGATGCTAGATAGATGGAGTTATGGTTCAGACCTCAAATATTCCCCAAAGGTCCATGCACAGTGCCCAGCTGAGGGCACCATTGGAAGCTGTTAAAACCTTAGGAGATGGGGCCTAGATCATTGGGGAGGGGCACTTGCAGGATGTATTGGGACCCCCCCCCGTCTCTGTCTCTCTCTGTCTCTCCCCCACTTTCTGGACAGCACAAGATGAGTAGCTGTACTCCACCACATGCTCCCCGCCATGGTATTCTGACTCACCACAGGCTGACAGCAATGGAGTCAAGTGGCCATGGACTAAAATTTCTGAAATCATGAGACAAAATATTTCCTCTAAGTTGTTTATAACAGTTACTTTGTTCACAGAGAAAGAAAGTTGACTAACACAGAAAATTGGTACTGAGGAGATGGTGGTGTCGAGGTGACTGTGTCTGACTATGGAAGCCTTTGGAATTTATTTGTGGGAGGAATTTGGAAATTTTTGGAGAAACAGAGAAAGCTTAGAAAGCTGTAAAAAGCTAGCTTAAGGGGCTATTCAGGTAAGGGCTCAGAAGAGCAGGATGCTAACAGGAAGGCAGACAGTGAAGACTGTGCTGATGAGGTTCTGGATGGGATGAGGACTGGAATGGAAATCGAGCAAGAGGCCACAGGTCTTACATTCTGGCAAAGAACTTGTCTACATTTTTTCCTTGTCCTTAGATTTTGTAGAAGGCTGAGTTTAAAGGTGATGAACTAGTTTATCTGGTGAAGGAAATTTTAAGATAGAGCAACATTCAGGCAGTAGCATGGTCACTGCTAGAAGATGAGCTAGGTTCGCGGTAGAAATCAGAAGCAAAAAGCAGAGTGTAAAGATTTTTAAATCTTGCAGTTTGATCAGTAAAGTCCCTGTAAAGTCCTAGGCATGGAGTGTGAAGCTGATGAGGAGATTAGCACCATTATGAAGAAGCCAAGTACCTGGCACTGGGAAAATAGAGAGATGTTTTGAGGGCATCTCAGGTATCAGCAAGACCCCACCCCTCACAGACTCAAAGGTGCGAAAGTACAACACTTTCATCTGAGAAGAGTCCTGGCACATCCTGCTACGCAGGGCCACCTAGGAAGGTATTTCCCCAAGTTTCATTTCACCACTTTCAGCCTTCCAGACACTCAGAAGTCCCTGCGACCCTGGTCCAAGGGAGCTGAGCTACTTTTGAAACTGGTAGCAGACCTTGACTTCATTCATATGATGCTAGTTTTGCAACTTTGCAGAATGCAAGAATTGGGGGGGGGGGGGGGTTACAGAGGCTTCCACCCAGATTTCAAAGGAAGGCCTGGGAGGCCAGGCAGTATGTGCCAGGGTTGAAATCTCTGCAGGCTGCCACCGAGTGGGTGATGCATGAAGCTGTGAGAGTGAGGCCAAAGCTGTAGTGGAGACCCCAGGAAGTTAGAGAAGCCAGGAACAAGGGACATCTGCTGGGGACAGTTGCAGGCAGTGAGCAGAGCCAGCCCAAGAGAGAGACCATGTGGGCTGCAGCCAGAAAGGCCTTAAATAAGGGCTCCAGGGAGTCATCCCTTATCACCATGTACCCCAGATGCTGGAGCCACAGGATTTAATGTTTGTTCTGCCAGGTTTCGGTTTTACTTTGGTCTGATCCTTCCTTGGTATTCTGTTCCTCCCTTTTGTAATGTTTGCCCTGTGCCATTCATTACGTGTTGGAATTATATAACTTAATTTTTGTATTTACAGCTCATAACTTACAGCTCATGACTGAGTTTGCCTTCAGTCTCAGAAGAGATTTTGGACTTGGATTTATGAGCAATGCTGGAACTGTTTTGCCTAAGTGGACTCTTGGAGATGGACTGAATGCATGTTGCATTTGTGAGATGAGCCTTTGGGGGTAGGAACAAAATGTTATAGTGAATCTTAAAGGTTCCCTAACACATCCAGTGTTCAAGGTTTGGTCCTCCAGGGGATAGCAAGGTGGTTGAGGCTGTAAGATATGGGGCTTAGCTGGAGGCAGGTCACAGGAGGGTGTTCTCAAGACATATACTGGGACCCGGACCACATCAGCTGTGTCTCCCTGCCAACATGATGTGAGTCCTTTGCTCCACCACATTCTCTCAGCCATATGTTCTGGCTCATCAGGGGCCCATAGCAATGGAGGCAGCTGACTAGGGATTGAAACTGCTGAATTGATAAGTTAAAATAAATCTTCCCTCCTTTAAGTTGATTTTCTCAGTAATTTTATCATAACAATGAAAATCTGACTAACACAGAGAGTCCTATGGCTTACATATGAGGTGTCCCCTGAAAGCTCCTGTTGATGCAGAAATATTCAGAGGAGAAGTGATTGGATTATGAGAGTTGTGACCTAGTTTGAGTGGACCAACTAGGGGGTAACTGTGGGCAGGGGGGGTGTGGCTGGAGGAGGTGGGTCACTGGGAGGCTGCCCTAGACAGGAGCACCTGTCCTGCTGCCCCTTCACCCTCCTCCCTCCCCGGCCCTTCTGGCTGACGTGAGAGCAGCAGCCTCCCTCCACCATTCCCTTCCGCCATGATGAGCTGCCTCAACTTGGGCACAAAGCAATAGGGTCGCTGTCTATGGACCGAACTTCTAATACCATGAGCCAAAATAAACTTCACCCTCTCCAAGTAGTTCTTGTAGGGTATTGTGGTTATAGCAACAAAAAACCTGACTAAAACAGATAGAGAGATAGATAGATAGATAGATAGATAGATAGATAGATAGATAGATAGATAGATACGTACATACATACATACATAGTAGAAAGACAGATGATAGATGAAAGGTTGATAGATATTGTGTGTGTGTCTTTTTAGGCAAAGATACACAATGAAGCATTTATAGTTGAAGTACATGATATTCAGAATATGCTTTATATTGAGAAAAGGCTTGAGAGAAATAGATGAATATTGGTCCAATACTGCTTTTAGACTGGAGTTGTGTGTATGTTGGCATTTAGATTACTGTTCTTTACTCTTTAAAATGTTCAAAAATGAAAAGTTAAACTATTTTATCAAATAAAGGAACAAATTCATGAATAGCTGGGTTGTACGGAGGTCTCCAACTCCAACGTAAAGAAGTAGGCACCAGTGCATACACTTAGTCATTGAAATTAGATATTTCATAAAAGAAATTAAAAAGGGAAGAATATGGCCACAGGAAAAATAAAATTGTGCAGAACAAACAGCTGGGCAGGTGAGAGGCTGTCACCCTGGAGCCCACGTCCTCTCGGGCTGCTAATGTGAGGAACTCAGGTGAAGCCCAGTCCTCTCCATGTACTAGTGTGAGGACCCAGGTGAAGCCCACATCCTCTCCAGGTGCTAGTGTGAGGACCCAGGTGAAGCCCACGTCCTTTCCGGGTGCTAGTGGTGAGGACCCAGGTGAAGCCCACGTCCTTTCCGGGTGCTAGTGTGAGGACCCAGGTGAAGCCCATGTCCTCTCCAGGTGCTAGTGTGAGGACCCAGGTGAAGCCCATGTCCCTCCAAGTGCAGTGTGAGGGACCCAGGTGAAGCCCACGTCCTCTCCATGGTGTGAGGACCCAGGTGAAGCCCACGTCCTCTCCAGTGCTCATGTGAGGACCCAGGTGAAGCCCATGTTCTCTCCAGGTGCTAGTGTGAGTACCCAGGTGAAGCCCACGTCCTCTCCGGGTGCTCTTGTGTGGACCCAGGTGAAGCCCACATCCTCCTCGGGCTGCTAATGTGAGGAAACCGGTGAAGCCCAGTCCTCTCCAGGTGCTCTTGTGTGGACCCAGGTGAAGCCCACATCCTCTCCATGTACTAGTGTGAGGACCCAGGTGAAGCCCACATCCTCTCCAGTGCTAGTGTGAGTACCCAGGTGAAGCCCACGTCCTCTCCATGTACTAGTGTGAGGACCCCAGGTGAAGCCCACATCCTCTCAGGCTGCTAATGTGAGGAACCCAGGTGAAGCCCAGTCCCCTCCAGGTGCTCTTGTATGGACCCAGGTGAAGCCCACATCCTCTCCATGTACTAGTGTGAGGACCCAGGTGAAGCCCACGTCCTCTCCAGGTGCTCTTGTGTGGACCCAGGTGAAGCCCACGTCCTCTCCAGGTACTAGTGTGAGGACCCAGGTGAAGCCCACGTCCTCTCCAGGTGCTTGGGCGCAGACCCCAGCGAGCTGAGCTGTCCCTCTTATCTCCAGTCACCCTCGCTGACCTTATATGGAAGGAGTGTGGAGGTGCTTCAGGAGTGCCCTCCACACTCTGCCCAGTAACAAGAAGGAATCCGGAAGCAGAAATTGCGGCCTGCGAGGTTGCGCTGAAGACAGCGCCATGCCCAGGGAGCACAGCGTGAAGCAGGCAGGCTGCTGAGCCGGGCTTTACAGGGAAGTCCAGTTAGGATGGGGGCCTCTGCCTCCTGGCGCCCTGGGGGAGTTGACGGTTCTGTCTCCATGTGGCCCCTCCAGCGGGGACACGGTGGGGAGCACTGAGCAGGGCAGAGAGGCCACGGGCTCCAGCTGCACGGTGCCTCCTGGGTTCGGGGGTCCCCAGCCGCGTGTGCTCAAGGCCCGGGGTGGACACAGAAGGAGGGGACCCCGTCACGCCCGAGGAGGCTGTCCACGAGGCTGGCCTTGCTCTGCTTATGGGAGGTTGAGAGGACGCATGGAAGAGCCTTCACACTCTGAAGAGCTTTAGAGTAGAAGGACACGTGTGTCTGTGTGTGTCTGTGAGTGCTGCACCATGCAGCCTCCGGTCGGCTTGCTGTCCAGCAGGGTCGGGAAGTGCAAGGTCACAGCTGAGGGGGCGTGGCACCTCCAGGGCTGTACCCCTGCTCCTGAGGCTGCTCCTGAGGGCTCACTCACAGGAAGTGAGAGTGAGTATGTGCAAGCACAAGTGAGTGTGGGTGTGAGCCTGTGTGAGAGTGAGTGAGCAAGCACAAGTTAGTGCGTGAGTGTGGGTGTGAGCCTGTGTGAGAGTGAGTGAGCAAGCACAAGTGAGTGCGTGAGTGTGGGTGTGAGCCTGTGTGAGAGTGAGTGAGCAAGCACAAGTGAGTGCGTGAGTGTGGGGTGTGAGCCTGTGTGAGAGTGAGTGAGCAAGCACAAGTGAGTGCGTGAGTGTGGGTGTGAGCCTGTGTGAGAGTGAGTGGAGCAAGCACAAGTGAGTGCGTGAGTGTGGGTGTGAGCCTGTGTGAGAGTGAGTGAGCAAGCACAAGTGAGTGCGTGAGTGTGGGTGTGAGCCTGTGTAAGAGTGAGTGTGAGCACAAGTGAGTGTGTGAGTGTGTGTGAACATTGCGAGAGTATGTGAGCACAAGTGTGTGTGAGTCTGTGGTGAATGTGACCCTGTATGAGAGTGAGTGAGCATGTGTAAGCACATGTGAGTGTGTGTGTAGTGTGTGAGCATGTGTGAGTGTGTGTGTGCATGTGTGAGTCTGTGTATTCCTGGTTGTGTCTGTGACTGAGAGTTTGAGTGTGTGTGAGTGGAGTGTGTGTGTGTATGACTATATGTGTTTGAAGAGTGTGTGAGTATGAGTGTGTGATTGTGGTTTGTGTGTTTGCAATATGTGTATGAAGTGTGTGAATGTGACTGAGTGTGTCTGTGTGTATAATGTGACACTGCGAGTGTGTATGAGTGTGTGAGTGAGAGTATGTGCACATATGTGTTCATGTGTGTGTGAATGTGGGCTGTTTGTGTGTTTGTGCATGTTAGTGTGAGCACAAGCATGAGTGGGAGCATGTGTGGTGTGTGAGCCTGTGTGAGGGTGAGTGAGCATGTGTGAGCACAGGTGTGTGTGTGCATGTTTTGTGTGCATGTGTCCGAGTGTGGCGAGGGAGGAGGGAGTGTGTGGAGTGGGGGAGGGAGCCCTGCTCGTGCCTCCCAGCTCAGCCCCTGGTCTAGGCAGCACGTCCCTTACTGACGTGCAGAGCCGCAGTGGGAGGCCAGCTTGTTTCAGGAGGGACGTCGTGGATGCTGACAAAACCAGGACACTAGTTTTCTTGACACAGAGAAACTGCGTGCCTTCTATTTTTCTGCACAGACATCTTGGTAATAGCCATTCTCACTATTTTTGGATGGTAAGTGCTTCTTGTATTGTCTCATTTCTTGTCTGTGTTTATTAATAAATAATTGAACTTAGTACCTTGCCTCAGAACCAGAATCCCTAATGATAAGGATAAATAAAATAGATGGCATTACAACAGAGATGCTTATTAATTGGCGGCTACATCTCAGCAATATTCTGACAAGCACTAAAGTACAATGAATTCGTCTTGCATAAATTCTTTGTTCTTCAATTTTTCAAGACCTCTCAACAAAGCCTCAGCAAGGACACTTCCAGCAGCCCCTTCCAGAGGAATTCCTGCATCCCCGCAAGTGTGGACCCGCAAGTTCCAACAGGGAAGCGCGGCGCTCCCTCTCCTTGGATCTGGGATGTGCCCGAGGGGAGAGCCCTCCCAGCGCTGGCTCACCTGGGTGATAGTCACCCTTGAGGGGCCTAGTGCCTGGCCTCGCGGGCTGCAGGTGCTCCTGTTCTGAGGACCCTCCAAAGCCCAAGGATTTGAAGGCTGATGTGGACACTTCCCAGGTACAGAACAAGGTAGCGTCATGTGTCCCTGAACTCCCTCCTGGGCTGGTGCCCATGGACTGGCCCAGCTCCCCTCTGGCCCGTTCACAGGCAGGCGGGCTTCCCCAGCAGAGGGGGAGGAGTCAGCTGGCAGCTGCCTCTGCATGAGGACCCAGCGGAAGGGAACGGGCCCTCCTCCTGGAGGTCCCGTGGGGGCCGCCTGACTGGAGCCCCAGGGAGTGGCCTGGGGACCTTCACCTGGGCCAAGACGAGGCTTCCCCATCCCTTTAAGGCTGACCACTTGGAAAGGACCCAGGGAGGGGACCCACAAGCAGAAGCCTGCTCCACAGAGAATGCCCCTCACCTGGGTGCGTCAGCACCACAGCCAGCTCCCTGCACCCGGATCCAGGGATCCAGAGTCCGCTCTAGGCTGCGCAGGCAGCTGTGGACAGGGCTCGGTTGCTGTCCCTGCGGTGAGCTGGGAGCAGCAGACTGGGAACTCCTCCCAGGAGGTCCACAAGGGTCCAGCCTCCTGCATCTCCCGGAGCCACAGGATGATCTGGAAGGCTTTCCTCCTCTGTGGGGCAGAGAGTCACTGTGGCCATTACTTCACAGGGCACGCAGGGCACCCTGGCTGGGTTCTCCGGGAGGCTGGCCAGGGCCCTCTCAGCACCGCAGAATGAAACTTCCAACCCTGGGATGAGGGAAACTTGGTCCAGACTCTCCGGAGGCTTTTCCATCACATCCATCCGTGAAGCGTTTATTAATTTAGTGAGCTTCTTATTAAAGTCTCAATGAATAATTGAAACGTAGTTTTGATTATACTGAGTTGGTGCCATTTTGAGTTATAATTGTAACTAATAAATTAGTTAATAGGTAAGAATGATGAATCCTGTCTCAAGAGAGCACTCATAATTCCGAGAATTTATCTACAGGTTCAGTCAGAGTATCCGTGCAGGGAAAAAAAATAGACCATCAGGAGGAGGCCAGCGCGGAGCCTTGTGGGCGTCGAGTCCACTCTGGGGGCCTGGGGCTCCGCTGGCAATTCACGCCATCTGGCGTGAGAGGAAGGGGCGGCCTCAGCCTCTCCCGGACCCTCTTGAGTTCTCCCTCCCGCTGGGGGCCACGTCATCACTGGAGCTGAGACAGCCAGAACCAAGGCCCACACAGCCCAGCCTCGGGTCCCCAGGGTACCCATCCCTCAGGAGGCCGCCCCTCATCGGTCTCTCTCTTCTCCACGCGTGTCTTCAACAGAATCCATCAGCCACCTACTCCAAGCCCCCGATATGATGCTGTGTGGACGGAAGAGGCAGCATCTCTGGACTGACGCACACAACGGCCAGCAGGTGAGTGGACAGGGCCATTTCCAGCCCTCCCAGTACTCAGCCAAGACCCACAGGGGAAACATGGGGGAGATGCCAGAGTGAACCCCAATCGTGTGCCTGAGGAGGGCGGTCTCCACGCAGAGGACCACCCTGATCCCAGCTGCCTCCACAGGCTGAGCCTCACCGTGGGCCGTGTGAAGCAGGACCCAGACTCCGGCCCCCAGCCTTCGTTCTCTGTCCACCCAGACTCCGGCCCCCCAGCCTTCGTTCTCTGTCCACCCAGACTCCGGCCCCCAGCCTTAAGTTCTCTGTCCACCCAGACTCCGGGCCCCAGCCTCGTTCTCGTCCACCCAGACTCGCCCCCAGCCTTCGTTCTCTGTCCACCCAGACTCCGGCCCCCAGCCTTCGTTCTCTGCACCAGACTCTGGCCCCCAGCCTTCGTTCTCTGTCCACTCAGACTCCGGCCCCCAGCCTTTGTTCTCTGTCCACTCTATCTGCAGCAGCAGGCTCGAGGTCCCCCCCGGCCCTGGGTTTTCAGAAGCTCCGCAGGTGAGGCCCCTGCTCCAGGGCCTCAGGGGCGGGCGGCCTGAATCCCAGCCTCTCCTTCTTCCTTCTGATCTGAGCAGCCCTGACTTAGGGCTGCAGGAAGGTGAGGCACCCCCGACCACCCAGGTCTCCACCTGCTACCCGGCCCAGCCACACCCGCCCACCCTCTGTGCCCTCTGTCCTCACCCCTCTCCCTGGCTCCGCATGGCCTCTGCCTCCCCCGCTCCTACCAGCACTGCTCTCCCTGACAGCCCCGTTCCCTCCGCAGCCCTGGAATCATCCACGGCAGCTCTTGGGTGACTCCACATCACTGTGCCTCCCTCCAGCTGAGGCGGTAAGGCTGCACCCAAGTCATGGCACCGTGCCCTGGGCCTCCCAGGAGTGAGGCTCAGCCCACCACATTGTGGAGGACTGAAGACCACAGCAGGCTCTCCCTCTGTCCCCCTTGGGATCTGAATTGTCCTCACAAGCTCATGTGGTCAGGGCTTTGCCCCAGGGCAGCAGTGTTCAGAGGTGGGGGACTTGGGGAGGTGACTGGTCTCACTGGGGCCTCCAGCTCCTGGGTGGGTTTGATACAGGATGGAAGAGGCTGGACATAGGGGGAACTTTTAGGAAGCAGATCTACTGGCTGCGGGGTCCACAGGGACCATCACCTAGAATTTCTCTGGACCTTGAGTGGAAATTCTTTGAACTGCATCCCCAGTGGGAGGAGGGATTTGAAGGTGTACATGACAAGTGCTTTTTGTTCCCTTTTTAGATTAGTCAGAGGTTTTACAAGTTTTATCACAAAAGCAGACGTAACATCATCAAGTCTGCAGTCAACAGCCTTTTCAAGACTGAGCAATTTGGTCCTCACAAAAAATAGGAAGTCCTAACCCACACTGAGTTTTTTTCAGAAATTTTTCCTCATATGCTATTCTAAAGTCTTCTGACAAGAAGAACTTACATGTTACAAATATCATGTGGGTTTCTGCTCAGTTGTGGTAGGGTATTCTGGTGGGGTCTCTGGTCAGTTTCAGATTATTCCATGGGTGAATTCACTGCTCTGTGGCTGTAGGAAGGGTCATTTGGGGGGATAACTTGTGGCTCACTTTGTTCTAACCCCTTGCCCCGTCTTTCCCTCTCTTCTCCCTCACTGTCTGTCATCTCTTTCTCTCCTCCACACCACCCTCTTCCTTGCTCTCTCCTCCTCCCTCTCTCTCACTCGTCTCCTCTCATCGCTCCATTTCTCTCTCCACCCCCCCTCTCCTCCCTCTCTTCCTCTCTTTCCTCCTCGCTCCTCTCTCCCTCTCTCCTCCCTCCCCCCTCCCCCTCTTCTTCAAAACCATTCCCTCCCCTCCCCCCACCCCGTCTCCATCCCTCAGCTCCTGACCCTTTGCCTGTCCCCTCCCCGTAACTGGGAAGACAGCAGACTACACTGACTGTGCCCTGCAGAAGATGTGGCCATGCTGTTCTGACACAGGACACACAGAACAGCCATCCTTCCCAGCACAGCCCATGGCGAGAACAGGCCTGGACTGGCAGACAAGAGGCCGTGACCCCTGGGGCCTTCGATGCCAGCCCATGCTGGCAGAACCCGTTACCCCAGAAGAGGAGCCAGTTTAGAACCCAGAGCCGCCCAGACCCAGGAGCTCTTGACCCCAGAGCGGCTGCCAGTGCTCCCTGCGCCCCTAACAAGGTGCTCTGGTTGTTCCTTAGGAGGTCACAGGACAGCACAGTAGGGGCTGACGGATTTCACCCTCACCTGACGCATCATCACCAGATCACGCAGCATTCCCCCCCCCCCCACATACCCGAACATCAAGAAACTTACTGAAAAGTCGGTCTTACGGTTTCACCCACAGAGAACCACAGAGCCGCGCCTCATTCCTAGTCTGCACACGAATGTGGAGTGAGAGGCGAATTCCCGCTCCGGCACCTGGCTGGGCAGAAAGAGCCCTCTGCCGCGCTGAGACGTTTGACATTTACAACTTCATGAGACAATGGAACAAAGTCACAGCTTCGTGACCCATAAAACATGACACAGCCCCGAGATCCAGGGCCCAGTGTGAGCAGCCCTGGACTTCCCGGGATGTGCCGCCAGGGCTCTCGGGCCTGAGACTTCACCTCGGACTCAGCGCCAGCACGTGCTTATTGGGCTTTGATTTGAGGGAGGATGACACCCCGGGGCACATAGGAAGGCTGGGGTGAGGCTGGGGCGGCAGGAAGGTCCTCCAGAAGGCCCAGATCTCCTTGGAGGCCAAGTGGGCACATGGCCTGATGGTCCCCAGAGATGCTTGCAGACATGCCCCTGCAGCACAGCTCGGATTCTCCAAGAAAACACCGCAGGCGGTGGACACTCCATCCTCGGTACCTGCCCAGTCGTGCAGGACGTGCTGGCTCACTCTGGCTTCCAGCGTGTCTGGGGGCCGGTGAGCAGGAAGACCCATAAGCCCGAGGCCCAGGTGCAGCAGCCTCCATCGGCAGCAGTGGGACTGCAGAGGGTGGGCGTTACCCACATCTGGGCATGAAGATCCAGCAAGGCCCGTCTCGGCTTTCAGGGGCCAGCTCTGTGGCCCGCTCCAGGCCGCTGCCCCACCATGGTGGGACAGCCTCCAGGTTGGCCTCCAATGAGGGGCACCCCGGGCCAAGCCAGTGGATCCCACCTGTGCGAGGGATCCCATGTCGGCAGGCCCTTCACTTCCCCGGGCGGAGACCTCCCAGGGCACCTCTGCCCACCTTGCCTCCCAGTGACCACGTGCAGCTCCTGAGCACCTCCTGCAAGCTCACCGCAACGCCATGCTGAGTTGAGACCGTGGTCTCCGTTTCTGACGGCTGTTGAAGGTACTTAGGTTCCATATTTTAGATGTTGTCACACAGTGATAAAGAAATAAGGGGGGGGGGGGAACCGACGTGGCTCCTTGCAGAAAACCAGGGCCCCGCCAGATTCCCCCTCCGTGCTCAGCACAGGCCCCATGGTCACAGAGGTCAGGTGGGGGTCAAGTGGGGGTCAGGTGGATCACACGTCAATCCAGCGATGTGCAGAGGCCTCACTGGGGCAGGAGGATGCACAGCACCCTGGTTGTCCCCAGTGCTGCCCCAGGGCTGCAGAGGGCCTCTGCATGAGACCCCCCTGTGACGTCTGCCAGGCCTGAACCTGCGGGTCAGAATCACCACTGGCCTCCTACTCTTGGGGGCTTCCTGGCTCTGTCCTTCCCCGGCTCTGGATGCAGCCTGGGGAGGCGGCGACTACCCTCCTTGGGCCACGTACCCAGAGAGTAGTTCTGACTGACCCAATGCCCAAGCTCCGCCGCTGCTCAGTCTCCAAACCAGGGCTCTTTCCCTGGGCTCCACCCTGGATTCGTCCCCTTGGGCCCTCCACCCCTGGGCTCCACCCGGTCTCCCCTTGGGCTTCACCCTGGCTCCATCCCAGGCTCCTCCCCTTGTGCTCTCAATCCCTGGGCTCCTCCCCTTGTGCTCTCAATCCCTGGGCTCCTCCCCTTGTGCTCTCAATCCCTGGGCTCCTCCCCTTGGGCTCCACCCCCCAGCTCCTCTCCTTGGGCTCCACACCTGGGCTCCCCCTCCAGGTTCCTCCCCTTGGGGTCTCCACCCCTGGGTTCCTCCCCTTGGGCTCCTGCCCTGGGCTCCTTCCCCTGGGTTCCTCCCCTTGGGCTCCTGTCCTGGGCTCCTTCCCCTGGGCTCCTCCCCTTGGGCTCTCCACACCTGGGCTGCTACCCTTGGGCTCTTCACCCCTTGTACTCTTAGCCTTGGTCAACACCCCGTGCTCTCTACCCTATGGATTCCACCCATGGTTCTCTCCCTGTAGCTCTCCAGCTCATGGGCTCCATCCCGTGGGCTCTCCACTCCCTGGTCCCTCTCAGCATGGGCTCTCCACCCCTGGGCTCCTCGCCTGGGCTCCCCGCGCGGGCTCCACCTGGGTTCCCTGGGTTGTTTGGCTTGGTCACAGACCTGTCCAAAGCCCAGGCCCGTTCTGGCCACTTGTGTGTTCACTGACCTGCGCTGCCGAGGTCTCCCCACAATGTGACCCTGTGTCATCTTTTCCAGGTTCTCACATAATTCAGAACACTCTTGGAAAACTGCATGTGGATTATGTCAGTGGTCTTGCCTATAAAAACCAGAAGACATTAAAACTTTCGAGTGACCCAAAGTTTTAAACTAATATATAGAATTGAAGGATCTAGAGAAATTCTGAAACTAGCATTTTTTGGCAATGATTTCATTTGCTTCTGTAATTAATGCTCCATTCTGATGGGGGTCATTTGGTGATTCGTATTTTCCCAGAAATCCATGCACTTCATCTATATTTTAAGTGGCAAAAGTTCCCAGCATTTTCCCCTCTTAAATTTTCCTATTTGTGGATTTTTTTTCAATTGATGCAGGCTTGTTTAACTGACCATATTATTTAAAGAACATATTTTTACTTAATTCTACAAGTTTTTTAAATCATAATTTGTTATATTGATGGTCCTTTCTTCATTTTTAACTGACGTATTAGGGCTGCTCTGTCCTCAGGTGCAGATGACAAAGGACCCTGACATCCCCTCTTCTTTCCTGGAGTAAGGAGACCACCAGAGGGGCCTGGGCATAGGATCTGGGTCCTGCAGGGAAGAGCCAGTGCTCCCTCCTCCCAGCTGGGAGGACACAGAGGAGTTGCCATCTCTACCTGTTGTCCCCAGCCTTGGTGGCCGTCCTCTTTCTGGTGTCAGAAATGCTCTGGACACATCCTTCTGAAAGGCCCAGGTCCTGCTTTGGGGGCAGAGCTGGCAGGCTGGGAAGGGTACGTGATTTTCCTCCTGGTACCACAGGCTGTCTGCTGGTTAGAATCCCCAACGTGATAACGTCACTTCTGCAGATGAAAACTGAGCTCTCCAGCACTGGCTCAGAGCCAGGACACCTGCCACGGGGGACAAAGGGCAGGTGGGGCCAGACCAGAACCTGGTCCTCATGGAGCTAAGCCTCTGCCTTCTCACAGGACCTGGGAGATGAGATGCTCACAGCACGTAAACCAGTGGGCAGGCTTGAGGCCCAGGCAGCCTCTGAAGTCACCCTAAGGACAGGGCAGGAAAGGGAGAGGAGGGGGCCGTGCTGGAGGCTGCGAGATCTGGAAGGGTAGGGGCCACGGTCTGGAAGGCCTGGGACCTGGGGCCTACATCCCAAGAGGGCTGTGTGGTGGGGCCTTGCTCCTTCCCAGAGTGCAGCGGGCCTGCTGATCTTGGCAGCAAGCAGGGACCACCATGGGTCTCATGGCCTGCCTGGAGACCCTTCCATCATTTGAAGATCTGCAGAGAAAGGCGGGTCAGTGCGTCCTCTCTCTCTCTCTCTCACACACACACACACACAGAGGGAGGGTGGTCTCTGAGAACCGGCCAGAAGCTGTCTCCGGCCAGGCAGGGTTGCCTAGCCTCCCATAGCACAGGGGAGCCAAGGTCTTGCCATCTCATTTCTGGAGAAGGGTCTGAGGTGTGAGGAGGAGTGTGGGCTCTGCAGCCCACCCACCATGCACCCACCTCCCTCCCTCCTCCTTTCTCCAGCCATGCACGCTGCTGCACCCCAGGCTCAGTGGTGACTGGGAGAGAGGTCCTGTCCTGACCACAGGGCAACCATTTGAGGAGGACTAGCCAATGGCTAGTAGTGAGCAGCTGACCCCAGGGCAGAGCCACAGGTTGAGCAGACACAGGGGACCCCATCCCAGAGTAGGGCAGCAAGCAGGGAAGAAGAGATGGGCAGGCCCACAAGGACAGCAGGTGGTGGGTGGGCTGCGGGGTGTGGGGCAGGGGCTCCCCACTGCCCCAGGACACCAAGTCCTTCCATCCACCTCTTTTGATTCCTACCTGCATTAAATCCAGGAACTGGAACCCGCGATCCCCAGCTGCCAGCTTCTGACCTGGGTGCTCAGGGCTGTGCTGAATCTCCTGGTTCTCCAGATGTCAGTGTCCCTGCAAGTCACAGACCCCAGCTGGGTCCCCTCCAGCACTGGGGTAATCTTCACACATCAGGTGGACCTACTGGCAGGTTCCTAGAGATGAAGCTCCTAGGGAGGAGTGGCAGTCTCGGGGTCACTGAGAGACTGGAGGAGGAGCTCAGATCCTGCGACGTCCTGGGAGCACAGCCCACCACTAAAAAGAGTGACTCCCGTCCAACACAGCACCGCTTCTGCCTTTGGTTGTATTTTTCTGTATGACTTAAATTTTGTACCAATTTCACATAAAAAACCACAAGTCCAACATTCTTTTTATTTTAAAACTGGCGATTGAACCCAGGGCGCTCTATCTGAGCCACATCCCCAGCCCCTTTATTTATATATATGTATGTATGTATATATGTCTGAGGCAGGTTCTCAGTAAGTTGCTGAGGGCCTCACTAAGCTGCTGAGGCTGGTCTCCAACTTGCCATCATCCTGCCTCGGCCTCCTGAGTTGCTGGGATCACAGGCATGTGCCACCATGCCTGGCCACCAATTCCATCTTGATCATTGGCAGTGTGAACCTTTCAGACTGACACAAGTGACTCCCAGCAGTTATCAGCTCACCATGAAGCAGGCGGGATGCGGAGATAACCACGTGGACGCCTGGATCCTTATAGAGACCCAGGGCACACCTTCCTACCCCTGCTTTACATGGAGGAAGCCGAGGGTTTCTCCCCACCTCTGCTGCTGGGCCTGGAGAGGCTCGCTCCTGTGCCTGCCTGGGCCCTGGACAGAGTAGCCCTGGAGCCCCACCTTCCCAGCCCTCCTTGCAGGTAGACTTGAGGGCAGGAGCAGGCACTCCCTCCCGTCACCTCAACAGCTCCCCGGCCCTTCCCACCAGGCTGTGGGGTCTGCTCCTCCTCCCTGGGGTCTGTTGGGCCACGTGACTCCTGTCAACCAAATGTGTCTCAGAAAACACCACTCCAGTCGCAGTAGACCCTGGAGGGAGCCCAAGACCGCCTGCTGGACAGTACTGTGCCCATGATCTGGTGTGATCTGGGGTGCCCGTTGCCAGCCGGCCCCATCAGACATGCTGAGAGGCCATCCTCGGCCAGCGGCCCAGGCCAGCAAAGCCTCCCAGCCCCACTGAAGATCACAAGTCACAGATGTTGGGGCTGCTGGTTACGCACCACAGGTGACAGACTGGCTGCTCATCGGGCAGGGATGAGTGGGCCCTACTGGATGGCCAGACCACCAGGGGATTTCTGGACCCGTGCTGTTGCCCACGACGCCCGCACGGCCCAGGACAGACAGCGTCACGCTCAGCCACCGTCGTTCTCCAGCCGCTGCCGGCAACCTAGTGCTGACTTGTCCCCGGAGGCGGTGACAGGCCTGTGACTGAGCAGCTGCCCCCACCCCAGCTATTTTACACACACCGGCAGAAGCAGTGATTGAAAGCGTTATTTTCCAGTGACGGCCTGTGATCGTCAATTACTTAACTGAGAAATCAAAGTACAAATTGCCGGGTTCGCTCAATTACTGCTAAAACGGCATAAAAGCATTTTAATTGTGATCAGAACGCACTCTCTCCAGTGTGGATATTAAGGGAATAATGAGCAGTCATAAATACAGTGACCCATTTATCTCCCTTCCCGCCCACCAACAGGAGCTGGCGTCCCAGCGAAGGGCGCGCCAGCAGAGCCGAGTTAATTAGGTTTGCTGAATTAGGGGGACATCTAAATTGGATTCTATTCCCGTGTTTGGTTGAAATTCATCTCAACCTGCAACTGGTCTGCTGGCCGGAACACAAGTGACAAGAGAAAGAATGAACCGAACAAAAAATAATTTTCTTTGAAAAAATTAAAGTGAAAAGCATTGTTAGGATTCATTTAACATCTCTTTTTCCTTCTGCAAAGGTGGTTTGAGAACTTCGGAGGTCACTCCTCCATGCGTCAGTCCCTGGTTACGTTGTGTCCCTCTTTGCGCCAGTGACACAGGAGGGCAGTCCTTGGAGGTTCTGGCCCTGCGAGGCTCTGCCCCAGAGGCCCGAGGTGGTGGGGCCTCCTCTCGTTCAGGGTGCAAGCTGAGCTGTGCTGGGGCCGGCTTGCTCTCAGTGCAGGGAACCCAGCAGAGGTGGGGGTCCCGCCTGGCTTCCCCTGGGAGCCTCTGGGCCCCACCTCCCTCCAGCTGCCATGACCCAGGAGCTTCACTGGAGCGTTGGGTCTCATTTGGCCCCTCAGTGAAAGTGGGTCAGCAGGAGAATCTACCTGTAGCACCTGGGAACTGGCAAGAGCCCACGTCCCGGGCACTGCCTGGCTGGCCCCAGCTTCTCCAAGCTCCCTGGGCAAGGGTGGTGAGCGACAGCCCAGGCTGCTCTCAGCCCTGCCCCTCCGCAGCTGCCCTGCCTTGTGACACCGAGCCAGGCCCTCGACTGTGGACTCAGTGTCCAGGAGTACTGGTGCTGCCTAGGGACCACATGGGGGCAGAGACCGTGGGCTGGGCGGGTGTTGTGAGGAGACAGGCAGGAAGGCCAGGGACTGCAAGCAGGGACGCAGCTGTGCCAGCTCCAGACTCCGTGACCTGGGCCACTCAGCCCCTTCGCCTTCACAGGGGCCCCAGGCCAGGAGGGCTCCAGGGGGAGGGGGCAGGTGGCAGTGGGCTGCGGGCAGGGGCACCTGGAGCCGGGGCCGCATGGAAGGGACAGGCCTGCCCGGGGAGCTCTGTGCCGTGCAGGCCTGAGCCTGTCTGCAGAGCTGAGTCCTGAAGGCCCAGCCCAGCAGCTGTTGACCCCAAAGAAGAGACTCTTGTCTTCCAAGAGGCTGGCAGAGGCTGGCAGAGGCTGGGGTGCTGAGGAGTCGCCCATTGAGGGGGCGGGACAAGAGGAGGCCCCTGAGCTGCTGGACGTCCCCACCTGCCCAACACACGTACTGAGACGGCAGCATTCCGAGGGGTCAGAGAACTCCCAGAGCACCCCGTGCAGCCAGATTTATCCCAGATGGAAGAAGCCCACACTCTGTGGTGGCCATGGGCGGGTCACCTGCAGAGGACTGTCCTACGCAAGGGCCACAGTCTTCCCCAGCTCAGGAGGCAGGACAGAGCCAGCACGTGCCTGGGGTGTCCAGTGAGCCTGGGCTTCTGCTCTGGAAGAGACACATCTGTGCAGTAGGTCAGCACTCAGCAAGTAAACAGCAAAACCTGGTGATAGAAGTAAAAAGACTTTTGTCACAAATAAAAGCACAAACAGCACTGGACAGAGGGATCGGAAGGTAACGGTGCATGGAGAAGGGGGGCTAGAAGGAAGTGGGAACAGTCATAGGAGTACAAATAATAAACGTTGAAGAAGATGCGGAGAAAAAGAACACTTTTGCACTGTTGGTGAGGTTGTAAATTAGTACAACCATTATGGAAATCTGTATGGAGATTTCTCAAAAGACTAGGCATGGAACCACCTTATGACCCAGGTACACCACTCCTCAGTACTGATCCTGAAGAATTTAAGTCATCATACTGCAAAGTGATACATGCACACCCATGTTCATGGCAACAGAACTCACAACTGTAGAACCAGCCTAGCTGCCCATCTGAGGGTGACCGGATAAAGAAAATGTGGTGTATACCCAACGGAGTTCCAGTCAACCACAAAGAAAAATGAAATCATGACTTTGCAGGAAAATGGGTGGAACTTGAGAACATTGTGTTAAGAGAAATAAATGAAACTCACAAGGTCAAGGGTCGCATACGTTCTCTCATATGTGGAAGCTAGAGAGGAAGAAGGATAAGACTGTGGGGGAATCTCATGAACATCCAAGGGAGATCTGTAGAGCAGAGGGACCAAGGCGGGGAGGGAAGCGGAGCACTGGGGAGGGATTCTGGCAAGTCACACTGCTACGCAGGAATGTGCAGCTACGAATCCCACGGCAGCTACCGCTGCAATGCACCAGTGAACTGGGGGCAGCACCCAGCTCGGACTTCCAGTGGGATGACCTCTGTGGGCAGCTTGCTTTCTTCATAGTAACAGGAAAGAAAGAAAAAAGAACAGAAAAAGAAAGACAGGAAGGGAGGGAGGGAGGGAGGAACAGGAGGCGGAACAGGAGGAAGGGAGGGAGGGAAGTCTGAGCAGCAGGTAGGAAGCAGAGACTACGAGGTCGGAGGGCGGGTTGCAGGTTGGGCGTTACCTGTGTGACTCTGGTTCCCCCAAACCCAGCACAGAGCAGACACGTGTTCTGCGGGGGTCACGGGAGGCACCTGTTAACACCGCGGGGCCCAGGCTCCGTGGATTTCAGCGGCAGCCCTCGGCCAGGACTGACAGGTGCGGCGAGGTGCCGCTCTCCCTCCTGCAGGGCTGAGGTTGGTGTCCCACTCAGAAGGACTTCCCTCCTCTGACACTCCTGATCCAGCGCCGACCTGAATTTCAGGACACACTGGCTCTAGGAGAGCGGCCAGAGCCTTCAGCCAGCTCCCTCGTGCCCTCTGAGCTTCAGGAGGACGGGGGATGATCAGCCATCGGTCCCTTAGCCTGCACTCTGTCTTCAGTACCACCCTGCCAGCCTGGGGGCAGGGGTGTGAATAAAGCTGCCCGGCCCCCCACTCAGCCCAGGGGGTGAGGGGGTGTTAGGCCAGTCCTCACAATGGACCTGGCTTGAGCAGAACTGTGAACAAAGGAACAGGACTGCTTTGTGCTGGATTGATAATGGCTCACCCATCCATTTCTTTCACTTTTTAAAAATAACTGCAGATCATTCTCTCCACAGTTCCCATCCAAAGCTTCGGGTCACATGTGACTCGTTCTCCAAACCCAGGCCCCTCCCTCAAGCTGCTCTTAGGGATGTCTGGCCCACAGGCAGCGTGAGGAAGGAGGGTGTTCCACGGTTACGTGACTCCAGGGTGCAGCTGGCAGGGACACAGAGAGGCTGCTCACTTCTTCCCTGGTCAAGGTGGCCCAGTCCCTGGAGGCAGTGCCCTGCTGTGGCCTCCTGACACCCCACTGGGCACAGCTATCTTCCTGGGGTCACTGGAGGAAGCAACTCTGTCACGGGCTGTCAGTCAAGAGTCATACAAAGACACTGAGAAGTGGGGCTCCCTTCTGAGCAGATGGACCACACGGCTCCATCATCAGATGTGGGGAGGTATCTGCCCAGAAGCTGAGGATGCTGGGTACATGTGGCTGGAGTTGTCCCTGCAGACCTGAACTTGAGACCACCAGTCCAGAGCCCTGGGCTGGAGAAGGCCCAAGAGTCACTGCAGAGCATGAGCATCACCAGGGTACAGAGGGCAAGTGGCGTGTTATCGCCACACACAGGGAGGGTAAAAAGAGACCCCTGCTTCCAAGTCTGTACGCTGGAGACTGGCTGCTTCTCAGGACTGTTCTGGATGGCTGCTCATCAGGACATCCCTGCAGAGCCCAGGGAGGGAGTTCTTGGGAAGACTGGCATGGCTTTCTGGAGCTGGCAGTGCATATTGGCTCCAGACTCTGTTCTGGAGACACTGAATGTTCAGGGATGGCTGCAGCATTGACCCAGGGCCCCTGAGCAGGAGGAGGGCCCCCTTCCCATAGAACAAGGATGAATCCCTTCCTGAGTCTGTGGGGCAAAGATGAAGGGCCACCACACATGGTATCCAGATAGAGCCCCCAGAAAGCCACTCAGGCAAGAGGATGATATGCAGAGAGGCCCAAGTTACCTCTGGGCAGGGATCACTTGGGCGGGCACCAAGGGGGTACACAGGCTCAGTCAGACAGTGCATGGCTCCTATATGGCTTGCTTCAGAGATGGGATCAGGGTGGGAAAGCCCAGTGGGAAAAGTTGGTTCTGGGAGGCTAAAAAATGCCCCAAAACCTTTGGATGTGCCAGCTTACCCAAATCAAAGATGAGAAAAAATATTTTACCTTCAATATGCAGGTGTATTATCATTACCATCACCATTCCATCTTTATCAACATCACCATCACCACCACACCACCACCACCATCATCACCACCATCACCACCACACCACCACCACCATGATCATCACCACCACCAGTGCCATCATCATCACCATCATCACCATCATCACCACCATCACCACCACCACCACCACCATGATCATCACCACCACCAGCACCATCATCACCACCATCACCATCATCACCACCACCACCACCATCACCACCATCACCATCATCACCACCATCACCACCATCACCACCATCATCGCCATCATTGCCATCATCACCATCATCACCACCACCACCACCACCACCACCATCATCACCACCATCATCACCACCACCACCACCATCACCATCACCACCATCACCATCATCACCACCACCACCACCATCATCGCCATCATCACCATCATCACCATCACCACCACACCATCATCACCATCATCACCACCATCACCATCACCACCACGCCATCATCAGCACCATCACCACCATCACCATCACCACCACCACCATCATCACCACCATCACCACCACCACCATGATCATCACCACCACCAGCACCATCATCATCACCACCACCACCACCACCATCACCATCACCACCACCACCACCATCATCGCCATCATCACCATCATCACCACCACCACCATTACCATCACCACCATCACCATCATCACCACCATCACTATCATCATCACTATCACCACCATCACCATCACCACCATCACCATCACTACCATCACCATCATCACCACCATCACCACCACCACCACCACCACCATCACCATCACTACCACCATCATCACCGCCATCATCACCATCACCATCACTACCACCAGCACCATCAACATACCCATCATCACCACCATCAGTGCCATCATCACCATCATCACCACCACCACCATCACCATCACCACCATCACCATCATCACCACCATCACCACCATGATCATCACCACCATCAGCACCATCACTACTACCACCATCAGCACCATCATCATCACCATCACCATCATCATCATCATCACCATCAACATACCCATCATCACCACCACCAGTGCCATCATCACCATCATCATCACCATCATCATCACCACCATCATCATCACCATCACCACCATCATCACTACCACCAGCACTATCATCATCACCATCATCATCACCATCACCACCATCATCAATATCACCATCATCACCACCATCTTCTGCAGGTAATGGATCTGCTTTTACTGTCTGTGGACAATTATCCTAGGCCAGGATTTCTCAATCCTAGCACTATTGACACTTAGGAGTTGGATAATCTTTTGTGGGGGGACATCCTATGCAGCATTCCTGGCCTGTTCCCACTAGGAGCCAGTAGCAGCTACCATGCCAGTTGTAGTAACAAATAATGTCTCCAGACCTTGCCATGTGTCCCAAGCAGCAGGATCATATCTGGTTGAGGCCTGCAGCTCAAGGACTGTTTGCCAAGCCCTACACCCAGGACCCCACCTCAGCTCTCGGTCTCAAGTTCTAATGCACAAGGTGAATCCCCGGGTTTTCCTGTGGTTGAGCATATGGGCAAAGGCTGGACTGATTTCAGATTTCCATTAGCCTACCAGGTACATCGCAGAATGGAGAACATCACATTGGCTATATCTTCTTACACACTGCAGTTGGAAAGCATAAACGCTGATGACATCCTGTGAAAGCCCACAGAGATTCACCAGTACAGGCCCACTCAGAGGGTACACAGCTATAATCACTTGTCTCCTTTGTCATTATTTTCAGCGACTAATTGAAAGATCCATTTTAACCACAAGCCAAATGTGAATTTTGAAAGCACACTCAAACCTCCCCTTCCCTGGACTCTGCTCAGGATGCCCTTTGTTCTCTGCCCTCACTGTGAGTTCCAGCAGGGTCCAAAACCATGGGACACGCCCTGCCCAAAATGGCAGTTAGATGGAAGTTCATCAGCTCCACCACCCCCACTGCTGTGAGGAGATTCTGAGTGAAGGAGAGAGGTGTCACTGGAAGGGTCTGAGTAGTGATGGGGACACCATGGAAATTGCATAAAAGGCCATCGAAGAGCAGCAAACAGCAGAGACCACAAGAAGTCTGTGAGGACCTCCTACCCTTGATCTTCGTTTTCCACTTTGATTAGCACTTCGTTTTCCACTTCGTTTGCACTTTGATTAGCTTTTCACTCCCTCTGTCTGCTTGGATTTGTCCTTATTGAATTACAGTATATTTCCTCCTGCCCTTATCTGACCGTTTCCCTTGACCCAGTAGAAATGACCTCTGCACATGGTCCCACCTAATACAGCCCAGAATGGCCAGCTGAGTGGCATGGCGTGTCCACATCAGATGAGAACAGCTGAGTGCTGCGGGAGGGACAGAGCCAGGGCGCAGCTCCCTCCCCAAGCCAGACGCTTCCTGCTCTGTGTGGCACTCTCGAGGCCTCTGGAATGCCCAGAAAGGGTTGCGTTCTCAGGAACATTGTGGTCTGTTACCTGGGAGATAAACAGACAGCAGACTCCACCCCGTCTCAGATGGGGATCCCTGTGGCCTTTCTGCCTCACCCTTCCAAAGCTCGGACAACCCATGAGACAGTATGTCCTTGTCCTCAGGAAAAAATGAGTCTGGAGAAGTTTGGTGAGCCTGTGCTCCTTCTGGGTAACATGACTGGCCAGAGAACTCTCAGATGCCCTGCTGTTTGGACAGCGCTGTGTCAGCCCTTCTGGATGCCCACCCTTCAACAGCTCTCCCTTACCTCTTCACCTGAATGGCACTCAGTAGCCAAGCCCCTGGGAACCTTTGAGCCCTCCATGCCTCAACCCATCCCCGAATCCCAGACCAAATCTATACCAGCCCAGCTCACACCAGGTTGGTCCTACATCATTGAAAGACCCTGGACATTTCTCAGAAACTTTATAATCCAACCAAACACTGAGGACTTACCGAACCAGGAGCCTATGCACAAATGTTGAATCCACTGTCCTTGACAATTCAACAGGCTTCCTATCTCCACATTTGGCAAAATTCAATTCAATTTATGCATAAATGCATAAATTTATGCATTTCAAATCAATTTTTAAATTCAAATCAATAAATGCATGCTTACCACGTAGAATCCCTTGGTCACTAGTCAATACCATATGGTCCACGCCATATGTACAACACAGGACACCTGTGCTCATAACATGTAGTGTACACTCATGAATTTGATGGCAACACAGAAGAATGATTCTAACAATGATTATGATGGTAATGACAATGATGATGAAGATGGTGATGACAATGAGATGACAGAGATAAGATGATGATGGAGATAACAGAGACAGCAATGATAATGACATGATGATGATGGTGCTGGTGGTGCTGGTAATTTTGATATAGTGATGGCGATGATGGTCATGACAGTAATAATGGTGGTAATGGTGATGGTGGTGATGATTGTGGTGATGGTGCTGGTGGTGATGGTAATTTTGACAGTGATGGTGATAATGATGGGGATGATGGTCATGGTGGTGATGGTGATGTGGTGATAGTGGTGGTGCTGATGGTGGTGATGATAGTAATGGTGATTATGGTGATGGTGGTGATGGTGGTCATGATGGTGATGGTGATGATGGTGGTTATGGTGGTATGATGGTGGTGATGGTGGTTATGGTGGTGATGATGGTGATAGTGACAGTTAACTCCAAGTGCCAGGATTACTACTTAGTATTCATTACTACATTTGTCATGACAGATTTGCTTGGTTAAAGTGACATAGCCTGACCAAGTAGTCCAGACCCAAACCCAGCACTCTGGCCTCATAGACCAGGCACTCAGCATGCCTGGTGAACTGACCAGGACAGGTATCAATCAGATGCCAAATTTTGGTTGATTCGTAGAAGAACATACTGACCCCTCAGCATCAGGTAGCTCTAAGAATGCTGTCCCAAGTCAGATGTTAGCCTCTGCAGATACAGACTGTCCACCAGAAGTGAGAGAGGTCCTCAAAGGCCTCTCCCTCACTGACAACAGACCCCAGCCCTCCATGGGGATTCTCTGTTCCCTGTGAGGCCTCCTGAGCCCCCATACTGAAGGTACATCTGTGTCCATCCCTTGAGGCAAAATTCCTTGACATCTAGAACCAAAGAGCAGCTCACACACTGCATCTGTGGACCCTGTGGGGCCCGAGGGAGGGATGTGCCACAACAGTGCCCCTAATGCCAGCAGCCCCGGCACCCACCCACCCTCTCCCTTGGCAAGCCCGCTGGGCTGCATGGGCAGGACCCTGGTGGGTCCTGTGCTCAAGTTTCTCACTGTCTGAACGCAGCCAACCCGTGGCAGTTCTGTGTTCAGGGCTGCCAAGGTTCCTGCACCTGGTGAGGAGGACAGAACAGGAGGCTGAGCCAGGGTCATGCCAAGACTCCCCGGGCAGAGAACTCCAGGCTGAGCCCAGAGGACATGCCAGTGGCCACAGGGAGGCCCACAAGGCTAAAGAGGAATGTATTCTGAAGGAAAAGAGGAGGGGAGGAAGGGTCAGGGGTCATGGGAAGAGCCCTGGAGAAGCCCCCTGCTCAGCTAAGTGGTCCTGAGGGGATGAGGACGCCCACTCATCGATTGTGTGGCCTTCAGTGCCGGAAACAGAGCCTGAATCACTTGCAGACCCCGGCTCCCTCATCGTTGTGAAATGGATGTGAGGACCCTCCGTGGATGTGAGGACCTCCGTGGATGTGAGGACCCTCGTAGATGTGAGGACCCTCCGTGGATGTAAGGACTCTCCGAGGATGTGAGGACCTCTGTGGATGTGAGGACCCTCATGGAAGTGAGGACCCTTGTGGATGTGAGGACCCTCGTGGATGTGAGGACAATCGTGGATGTGAGGACCCACCGTGGATGTGAGGACCTCTGTGGATGTGAGGACTCTCCGTGGATGTGAGGATCTCCGTGGATGTGAGGACCCTCGTGGATGTGAAGACCTCTGTGGATGTGAGGACACTGGTGGATGTGAGGACCCTCCGTGGATGTGAGAACACTAGTGGATGTGAGGACCATTCGTGGATGTGAGGACCTCAGTGGATGTGAGGGCCCACCGTGGATGTGAGGACCCTCGTGGATGTGAGGACCCTCGAGGAAGTGAGGACCCTCCATGGATGTTAGGACCCTCTTGGATGTGAGGAACCTCCATGGATGTGAGGACCCTCATGGATGTGAAGACCCTCCATGAATGTGAGGACCCTCCGTGGATTTGAGGGCCCTCGTAGATGTGAGGACCCTCCGTGGATGTGACGACCCTAGTAAATGTGAGGAACCTCCGTGGATGTGAGGACTCTCCGTGGTTGTGAGGACCTCCGTGGATGTGAGGACTCTCCGTGGATGGGAGGGCCCGCTTGGTTTTGAGGACCCTGGTGGATGTGAGGACCCTGGTGGATGTGAGGACCCTTGTAGATGTGAGGACCCTGGTGGATGTGAGGACCCTCGTGGATGTGAAGACCTCCATGGATGTGAGTATCCTGGTGGATATGAGGATCCTCCGTGGATGTGAGAACCCTAGTGGATGTGAGGACCATTCGTGGATGTGAAGAACTCAGTGGATGTGAGGACCCTCGTGGATGTGAGGACCATTCGTGGATGTGAGGACCTTCCGTGGATGCGAGGACCCTCGTGGATGTGCAGACCCTCATGCACGTGAGGACACTGGTGGATTTGAGGATCCTCTTGAATGTGAGGACCTCCATGGATGTGAGGATGCTCCGTGGATGTGAGGACCCTCCGTTGATGTGAGGACCCTCGTGGATGTGAGGACCTCCGTGGATGTGAGGACGCCCCGTGGATGTGAGGACCCTCTGTGGATTTGAGGACCCTCGTGGAATTGAGGTCCCTCCGTGGATGTGAGGACCCTCGTGGATGTGAGGACCCTCGTTGTTGTGAGCACCCTCTGTGGATGTGAGGACCCTCGTCGATGTGCGGACCCTCGTCATGTGAGGACACTGATGGATGCGAGGACCCTCGTGGATGTGAGGAATCTCGTGGATGTGAGGACCCTCCGTGCATGTGAGGACCCTCCGTGGATGTGAGGACCCTGGTGGATTTGAGGACCCTCGGGGATGTGAGGACCCTCCGTGAATGTGAGGACCTCCGTGGATGTGTGGACCCTGGTGGATGTGAGTACCCTGGTGGATGTGAGGACCCTCCGTGGATGTGAGGACCCTCGGTGGATGTGAGGACCCTCGTGGATGTGAGGACCCTCAGTGGATGTGAGTACCTCCGTGAATGTGAGGACCCTCCGTGGATGTGAGGACCCTGGTTGATGTGAGGACCCTCTGTGGATGTGAGGACCCTGGTGGATATGAGGACCCTGGTTGATATGAGGACCCTCGTGGATGTGAGGACCCTCCGTGAATGTGAAGACCCTCGGTGTATGTGAGGACACTGGTGGATGTGAGGAACCTCCGTGGATGTGAGGACCCTCCGTGGATGTGAGGACGTTCCCTGGATGTGAGGACCCTCCGTGGATGTGTGGACCTTCTGTGGATGTGAGGACCCTGGTGGATGTGAGGATCTTCGTGGATGTGAAGACCCTCCTTGGATGTGAGGACCCTCCATGGATGTGAGGACCTCTGTGGATGTGAGGACGCTCAGTGGATGTGAGGATGCTCAGTGGATGTGAAGACCATGGTGGATGTGAGGACCCTCCGTGGATGTGAGGACCCTCGTGGATGTGAGGACCGTGGTGGATGTGAGGACCCTCGTGGCTGTAGGATTCTCCGTGGATGTGAGGACCCTCCGTGGGGTTAGATGAGGAAGCCCAGGCAGGAGTGCCGAGTCCAGAAGGCCTGAAATCACAGCTGGTTTCAGCCCCTGGGCCGCCGGCACTGCTGATGGGGCAGCTGCCCTCCACCACCAGGATTGCTAGGAGAACAAGGCAGACAGGCAGCCCCCCGCCAGGCCCACCCAGTCCCCTCTGGCTCCTGCACGGCTGGCGTCACGTTATTCCAAGCCCGTTATTCCTTCAGTCGCCCCCAGCCCAGCAGGGTGAGTGCGAGAAAAACAGGCTTGGGTGGGAGGTGGCTTTGCATGTCCCCAGGGCCGTTCATAGGAGGTCGAGGTTGGAGGCTGGCACGCCATGGGGACCAGCCGGGTGGCAGGGGCAGGACTGTCCTGCTGTCGACTGACGTGGGCCCACTCGTGGAGTCCACCACATTCTGTGTGGCAGAGTGGAAACAGCGAAGGGTCACCGCCTCCCTTCAGAGCCCCACGGCTGGCTGGGGGCCGGCCCCACCCTTGCGTCTCCCATCGATTGTACTGGGCATGCACGTAGCTCGGGCCCAGGACCAGCGAGTGCGAGGAGACGCCGGCCCCCCTGGCCCACAAGGCCCGGGGCTGCGTGCAGGGCCCGCCTCAATGACCACAGGGTGTGGCGCACACCGAGGGTGCGTCTAGGGCCAGCTTGCCGGCTCTCTGGGTGGAGCGGAGGCCCGAGGCTGGACAGGTCCTCGGAGCCCCTCAGGCGTGGGAGGCAGAACGAGGCGGAGGAGGCCTGGGCACCGAGAGGAAGGGGAGTGTCCACCCACGGCATGGTCGAGACGGCCCGAGGGCACAACGTGGTCCCCTCGGGCAGGGTGGGGGCTGAGCCGTCAGGACAAGAACCGCGAAGGACAAGAGCGTCGCGTTGAAGGAGAGGCAGAGAGGCCCGACGGGAAATCGAGGTGGAAAAGCAGGGACCGGGTGGTCGTGGGCGCTTGCAAAGTCCCAGGCTCTTCCCCAGCGCCTTTCTCCAGACCCTGAGCCCGGGCCTGTCAAGCTTGAGCCGCTGGAGGAGAGACAAGGCCGACTGGGGCAGAGGACGCCGCGCTGCTTCCCGAGGGCTGTCTGGACCCACGCGCTGGCTGCACCACCCAGGCAGGACCGGTGGGCAGAGGGGCGTGACGCTGGGTCTCAGGCTCCATCTGGAACAGAAGGATAGAGGAGCCGGAGGAGCAGCCCGAAAGGAGGAAGGAAACAGCAGGAAGATGACCAGGACACCGAGGATCCGTGTGTCGGAAGTGAATCTCCAGAGTCTCGTGGTTGGTGTTGAGTCCACAGTGGTGAGGGCTCCGCACCGCCGTCAGTGGGCTTGGAAGTAGAGGGAGGACTGAGCTGGCACACTGCTGGCTTCACCACGGCACCCTCTTCCATGTTGTGATGCAGCGCAGGACCCTCCGAAATGCCAGCAGAGGCCAGCCACGCTCTGCACAGCTTGCAGAACCCAGCATCCAGGCCTCCCACCTTTGTCACCCACCCGTCTCTGGCATTCAGTCATAGCAACAGAAAACGGAGAGAGACAGGCTTCTCAAAGGGAGTGACGCTCTCCAGTGGGGAGACAGAGAGGATTTGGTTGCAGGGACATCAGCCACTAGCATGTGCAGAAGACTTGTTTAGAGGGACGTGGGCTCACGTGTGTGTGAGCCAGTGAGGGGGAGTTAGCCACGGGGAGAGAAGATGGACGCTGGTTGGTTGCTCTGTTTCCGCTAAACTGAAGACACTCGCTTGATATGCAAAAATCAGCAGCAGGGACCAGGACCAAGCCTCAACTCTTGCACAAATTATCCGCCTTTCAAACCCCAGGTGGGAAACCCAAACTGATGATCCTCAGCTCAAGGAGCCGTACTGGGAAGACACAAGCACCAGCCACAAACCTCAATGGCGGATGGCGGGCCGATGGGAAAGGATCTCCAAGACCGTCTCCAGCACGTGACCCACCAGGGCTCAGGACCCTGCTTGGTAGTCGTCTGTTAATTCCAATCCCAGTTATCACACAGTAAAACTGACTATTTTGGCATACAGCTTTGTGAGTTCAGCGTGTACAGGTTCAGGGACCAGCCAGAATGCAGAACCGGGCACACCCCAAGCCCCCGCACCCCCTCTCTGAGCCCTGGCAGCGGCTGCCCGGCCCTCGCTGCTGTGGTCCTCTTACCACAGGGATGGAACCACATGTCCGGCATCCAGCTGCCTTCCTTCTCTCCATGTCTGAGTGGCCGAGGGACAGCAGGGATCGGCCTGCTCCTTTACGTTGGTAATAGCTGTCCACTCGGCAGGTGTCTCCAAGGTACTCGTTCACAGCTATTTGGTTGTCGCCCTCCGTTTAGCCCCTGTGGTGAGCTGAGGTGCGAGCCATCATGACTGGTCTCCTAGGCATGTTCTGTGGGCGAGTCTCGCTTCACTGGCGAGAACCAGGAGTGGGGTCAATGGCCGCTGGAAGGTGGGCGTCAACTTTGGCAGGAAAGCCAGGCCCTTTCCTGGCGGGCGCTGCCATCTTGCTTCCTGCCAGCCAGGCACGAGCCCCTGGTGCTCCCCCTTCCTTGCTGGTGCTCAGGACCATTGTGAGTGTGTGTGGTGAGTGCCTCGGGGCACCGTAGCTGACAGTTCCCACGTGGGCGGAGAACATACCCCAACTCCGGTTCTCCAACTGCTGAAGGGGCTTTGGCTCAGGCAGGGTAGACCTGGGTGAACACGCCAGGTGAGTCTGCTGATGCTGGACGGGGCCCAAAATCCTAGGATGGACATCCCTATAAAGAAAGGAACCAGGGAAAGATGGTGGACAAGAGGAGGAAGTACACAGTGGACCCTGACCCAAGGCAGGCCACCTCAGGCAGTCAGCGGACAGGGGTGAAAACAATCCCAGTTACGAGGCTGAAGAACCAGGAGAGAGACCAGACGCAGAGGATGGAGAGTCTGAGAGAACTGGAAACTCTACCAACAATCAGATTTGCACTCCATCTTAAAAAGCAATATTTAAAGTTGAGAGTAAAAGTATAAACAAATACATGGGGCCCAGTTGTACCCAGCCGGCGACAAACACCTCAAGAGCCACCATTCCAGCATCCGGATTAGAACATCCAGGCGGTTGCCACCGCCGCTCCTGCAGCCAAGGCGGAAGCCAGGGCACCTCGGCCCTCCTGGCAGTGGGAGCACCTCACCTCCCGGTGGCCTCAGGGTCCCACCAACTCTGCAGGACAGGTGACCAGTCTCTTCAGCACCTGCCATTCAAAATTTGCCATGGAAAATGACCCAAGAGGAGGAACCAGGGCTGAAAGGTCCTCGGCACAGAAACCAGTCATGGGTCACAGCCCCAAGAGGTTGAGACTTCCACTGACAAACTCAGAAACGCAGAAAACTCCAGGACGGTGACATCGAGCTGCCCTTTACAAAGTAGGACCTGTGTTTCAGAGGCCTGTGTTGAAACGGCCACTGAAGAGCAGATGTCATCTGAAGTGTGCTTCAGAACAGCCCAGCGTTCAAGGACTGGGTGTGCAGAGGGTGACATGTAGGTGACACAGAGGTGACGCGTAGGTGATGCATGGGTGACAGGCAGGCAGGACAGATGCTGGCACTGCTCATGAGTGCAGAGGTCACTGTGTCTTCTCTTCCCTTTTCTGCAAGCACTCAAGTGCCCCTTGAAACCCTTCAGGCAGCACCAGGCTCTGGGTCACGTTGGCCCCTAGGAGCTGTGAAGTCCCATCGCCTAGCAACCCACTGGCTATTGAGCATCTCAGCGCAGAGCAGGGCTCCGGTGTCATGGAGACACTAGGGTGACAGACCCCGCTCACACAGTGACCCCAGCACAGACGCTTGATGGGGACTAAACAATGGGCACCAAGCGGTAGGTGAGGTTTTTCAAAATAAAAAAGCAAGAGATTCTGTTGCCCACAGCTGGGTCCTACTCGGTTCCTGTGGTAGGTGTGGCTCGGGGACGGACGGAAAACCCTGCCTGGGCTGGGGAAGAAAGGTAATCCTGTTTCACCTGAGATTAGGGAGGAGAGAGAGTAGGGGGCAGCAGGGAGAGAGGAAGAGAAGGAGCCGCGTCCATTTTAAAAGTCAGCTGCTGTGGCAGAGCACACAGATCACTGGGCCACGTCGCACACCCTGGTGGTCTTCATCGCCTCAGGCCCTGCCACTGAGACCACCTGTGGCTGAAGAAGTTCATCCTAAGTCAGCTCAGGTCTTTCCTAGCAACCAAATCAAGGCTCACAGGGACTCACCCGTGCACTTCCCGCGCCCTCAGCCTGCCCAGCGCTGTCCTGGAGCTGTGGGCAGTCAGATGGTGAGATTAGGGCAAACAGGCATCCCTAGCATGTTGGGGTCCTCGCCTGGTGGGGTGGAGCCCATGAGCCTTTCCTGTGTCAAGTCAGGGTCTCCTCAGACCTGCCTTCTGCTCTCCCTGGTTTAAAACATAGACAAAGCAATAAATAAAAGCCAGCCGCATGGTCCTAAGGCCTGTCCGTGGGAGGCAGCAGGTGCCCCCCCCCAATCTGTGAGCAGGTGCCGTCTGCCTGGGTCCCCAGCCGTCCAGCCCTGGCTCAGTGTCAGGCAGCTCTCGGGTACTCCCCGGCTCTGGCATCACATCACGGAGAGAGTCTGCACACGAACAAGAAAGAAGCATTAACTCCGCTCTCAGGGAGGGAGGCACTTACCTGGGGACCTTCACGGATGAAATGCTGGCGACACAAGACGACGGGAGACCTCAGAGCAGAGCCGTGCTGCAGATGTGTGCCAGCAGGACAGGGCGGGAGAGCCGTGCTGCAGATGTGTGCCAGCGGGACAGAGGCGGGAGGGCTCGACTCGAGTTTTCTGTTATTAGTTGGCCACTCTGACATTTCACAGGTCATTTGGCTTCACAATTACTTACAATTTCCGCTTAGAACCATTTAGGCAAAGGGATGGATTAGGACCCGTTACAGGCCAGGGATGTCTTCATCCACGGGCAGGGGCCACCAGCTTGCCCTGTGCTGCCTGCATGCCTCTCTGCCTCTCCCTGAGTGTGGGTAGCTGCTGTGGCCGGCTCGTCTGTGGTCCCAGAATCCATATGTTGAAATCTCATCTCCGGAAAAACTTAGGGAGATGCTAAGTCCCAGGGGTGGAGACCCTCCCACAACAGTGCCTTTGTGGGGACTCCAGAGAGTCCCGCACCTCTCCTCCCAGAGGAGCAGCCGGGGGCTCTGTGTCTGAACCAGGCCCACCCCGGCCCCCACCTCCAGAGCCCTGAGGATACCTTGGGCCTCTGATCTCTAAACCCATGCCAGATCAACTGGGCACAATAAACACCAGGTCCTCTGAGCCAGAGATTCAGAGTAATTGCATTCTGCAGGCCAGCCCAAATGTTCGGGGATCTGGGGTAAATAAAAAGGAAATAGCTTGCTAAGTGATCCCCAGTGCTCCATTCCTGGGCTGGACAGGAACCTGCTATCTCATTCGCATGATTTAGCAAAAGGAAGTTAGCATGGGAATGTAAATAGTGAAGCAAGCAGTTTACTTTACTGGAAAACAAAGCGGGAGCCCCTTCTGCCCACCACCTCCAGTCTCTCAGGCAGAGGCTGCTGCGGAAAACACAGCAGCAGTTACACCAGACCCACAATTTAAACAGCTCTGGCTCCTCAGGTGTTTCAGAGTGACATTTAATAATGGAATTACGTTGCCATTTGCATGTGGAATTCTAGTTTGAAGGTGTATTCCAAATTCGCTGGCATTTTTATTTGCCCTCTGCGGCTGAGGTCTGGAGATTTGGTGTGTGTGTCAGTAGAGAGGAAGAGCCTCAGCTCAGAGGTGGCACACGGAGACCAAGGACACTGCCCCATCAGTAGGCGGGAGGACGCTTCCGAAGGCCCACGTGTGAGGCGCTGGGATGGAGCCCATGGCCCAGCATGCTCATTGTGACTGGACAGATGGCCCCATATTTCCCAGACTCCTCTCGAGAGGCCCCTGGTCTGAGTGAGGCCTGTGGAGGCCCTGCGGTCCTCTCGATGCTCTGGATCAGCTTGGCTGCTCTGTCACTGCAGCTGATTTTAAAATGCGCGTTTCCATCCTTCCTCTCTCCCTGCTCCTCAGATAAACAGGACTGCCTTTCTTCCCCGCCTTCGGCAGACTCGTCTGTCCCTGAGCACACACCCACCATGGGAATGAAGTAATCCAGACATTGGGGACGGCACCAGCAGACCTCAGAAGTGACTGTCTCCCCAGTCAACTCTAGAAGCTCCCTGTTCCTGCTGATGGGCAGAATCACAGCCTCTGGGGGACAGGAGTCCCCTGTGTTTCTTCTTTACTAGCAAAACAATAAACCTTCTTTCCTTTTTCTCAAAACCATGTTCTTGTTATTGAATTGGCATCAGGGACAAATATGGCAACCCAGATGGGACCCGAGAGCAGCCCCACTCCAGCTTCCTTGGGAAGTCCTGACACCCCAAGGAACCCACTCCATGCGGCGGAGACGGGTGAGTCTGCGTCGGGTAGACTGGAGGAGCGGCTCCCGTGAGTGAGGGGAGGGACTGGGACCGTCCCAGCAGCTGCCGAAGCTCCCTTTGCCTCAGCGAACTCCCACCTGCTCTTCCTCAACAGTACAGGTTACTCCATCACAGTCCACTTTGAGAAAAAGGAAACTGAGCTCAGAAAGTTCGCAACACCCTTGGCCATCTGGTAAGTCCCCAGCGTGCATGCTGAGAACCTGGGTTCCATACATCTCTTCGTGGGAACATCTGGTCCCTGTGTGTGGGGACATCTGTGGCACTGGTGTGGGAGTCAGGGCAAAGGCAGTCTTGAAAACCAGGCTCGCTCCTGTTCCCCTGGTGTTGAAGTTTGAACAACAGAGAAAAGCCGAGGCAAGAGCAGAGTTTTATGTAAAGAATAGAAAGGGAAGAGGGGTCC
The DNA here is from genome assembly GCF_902686455.1 of Sciurus vulgaris. Taxonomy (NCBI): domain Eukaryota; kingdom Metazoa; phylum Chordata; class Mammalia; order Rodentia; family Sciuridae; genus Sciurus; species Sciurus vulgaris. The sequence continues at coordinate 180,424,594 of NC_136465.1, forward strand.
AGAGCCGGAGCCCCAGGGAGTGGGGGTGTCCTGTCTGTTTTATAGATTTTAGGTTCCCTTTCTTCCCACGCCCCCTCCTCCTTTTATCTTACCTACGTGGCCAAAGGTGGGAAAGGACCCATCCAGGGAACTTCTCCCTATTTCCATATCTGCTCAGAAAGGCCAGCAAGGGAGCTGCCCAGGGGTCACTCAAACAGCTCCCTGCTGGTAGGTGGACAAAGGCCAGTCAGTGCAGGTGACGCCTGGGTCAGGAACAGGGGCTGGTTCAGAGGAAATGAAATACTAACCCCTCAGAGCCCCCCTCCTCCCACCTGCTCCCAAGGCCCCCTGCCTCCAGGGACTCGTCCTCCCTGCAAGGAGTTGCTAATGAGTAGCCCCTGGGAAGCCCCTTTCTGTCTGGACCTGATACCGCCTTTACCGGTGCCGAGTTCTGCTCCTTCTAATGTTGAAGATTGAACACCAGAGAAGCAGCCAAGGCAAGCATAGGAAGCAGGTTTTATTTAAAGGTAATAATACAGACTTCTCCCGGCAGGGAGAAGGGGGCCATGGCTGATGTTCTAAAGTCCCCAGAAGTCAGCGCACCCTCCATCTTTTATAGGTTAAATTCTCTTTTGTTCTCCAGTCCTCTCCCCCCTTACCTCTCCTTCCTGCCTAAGTGACTAGGCCTGGTTTTGCATTAAGTGAGAAGCCATGGGCAGGGGGAGGCCAGGGTGATTCAGGCAGGCAAGGGCCCAGGGGGCATTAATTAGCAGCTCCTGGCTTGCAGTTCTTGATAAAGGCAGGTAAATTTGGTAATCAATGGGCTCCGGAGATCCTTGACATTCCATTCTTCCAGGGGCAGTCTCCAACTTCCAGAGGCAGATGATTTTATGGCCTCCATTTCCTCGATTTGACCCGATCCCCTATTTCTACACTAACTACCTGTTCCCAATTCTGGCTTCATTCCCCCCTCTAATCTTAGGAACTCCATGCTGCTGGGAGGAGGTCCTCCCTGCAAGGAGTTGCTAATGAGTAGCCCCTGGGAAGCCCCTTTCTGTCTGGACCCCTGGATGGCTCCTCTCCCGCTCAGGGTTACCCCACCTTTCAGTCGGTAGGCAGAATGGGAGGAGGAGGGGGCATGAGAAGAGAGGAATCTGAAACCCATAAAAGGGGCAGGACACCCCCTATCCCTTGGCACAGCTCTGGCCCCCTCCTCTGTGCAGAGGTGTCTCTCTCTCCCGTGCCCTTTCTCTCTCTCTGTTCTGTCCTTTAAATAAAACTTTCTGCTCTTACCTCCACATTTCTTGGGGGTTCGGTCTTCAACACTGGGGGAACAGGGCCCAGAATCTGACTCTCAACACCAGTATCATCTCTGCGGTCCCTGTGAGGATGATCCCCTGGAGGCAGGCGGCCTTGGGAGCAGGTGGGAGGAGGGGGGCTCTGAGGGGTTGCATTTCATTTCCTCTGAACCAGCCCCTGTTCCTGACCCAGGTGTCACCTGCACTGACTGACCTTTTGCCCTGGTCTCAGTGGTTAAGTGCGAACCTGGGGATATTTGCTCCCTTCTGCTGCTCAAGGTTCTCATCTGTTTATTGGCTTTGGGTCTGGGAATTCCCCGGTTGTCTGTCAGTGTTGTTGTTGTTGTTGTTGTTGTTGTTTGTATCTGTTACTGCCCCTTTTAGGAAACGGCCAATACTGCATTGATCCTATAGGTTGTCTCCTGGGAAAGATGGTGGCTGGTCAAGGTAAAGGCTCTGTCTGTCGGCCATGGTTTGGGGGCTCCTCTCTGGTTGTCTCTGTGTTTCTTTTTTGTACAATCTTGTAATTGGAGTTGGTGTAAGAAAAATGCAGCTCAGCTCGGGTCCCAAGGCAGCTCAGACCCTTGAATCCCAGGGAGCAGGCGCTCGGGGTGCCGGGTGTGAGGCAGCTCAGACCCTTGAATCCCAGGGAGCAGGCGCTCAGGGTGCCTGTCTGAGTCAGGTCCAGCGACAGCGCCCAGAAGACCACTCTGGACATGGGAACTCACGCCAGAGAGTTTACCAGGCAGAGGACTAGAGCATCCGCTCGGGGCTGGAAAGAAAGGAAAAGAGGGAGAATGGCCGGACCTTCTCCTGAATATTGGAATTGCGCAGGCCAACAGGGACTGAGAAGGGGACTCGCAGGCTGACTGACGAGCCAGTAGCCAGGTAGGATGTAAGATGGGAGGGGGAGAAACGGCTGCAGCCTAAAGGGCGGGAGCAGCTTTATGTTATGGTTGGTGTTAGGGGCAGTTATGGTTCATCGTTAGCTCCCAGAAAATGCTCTGCAGACACAGGTCTCACACAAGGAACTTTTATTTTATGCGGACGATTCACGTCCTCTGGGGGGGGGGGGGGGGAAGGAAAGAAGAAAGAGAGCACGGCGCAAGGTTTCTCTCAGACATAGGAATTTCGCGGGCTGAGAGGAACCAATCGCAGAGGAGAATTCTTACAGACTGACTGATGGACCAATGACATATTAGAACGTAACGGTGGAAGGCAGGAAGATTAGGCAGCGTAAGCCGGAAATTCCTGTAAAGGGAGAAGAGGGCGGAACGCAGATTGACAGGTGGTTGTGAGGCGGGAAATTCCTGTAACGGGAGAGAAAGGGGGCTTTATACCTTACAGTTGGTCTGTCAGAGGTAAAGTGAGTTGAAAAGAAGGGCCATCTGTACATGTGGAAGCCGTTGTTACTTAGAATCAGACTAGGCTGAGCCGTGGGACACAGAGGCCTGGCTTCTGGGAACTGCCGGGAAGCATGTGGCGCTGCGTGGGGGTGGGTCCCTGCCTCCTTCTGGAATTTTCCCCTAAAAGGATGGCTATCCTGTCCATCACAGAAGAGCCTCTCCCCCGTTTTTGCCCCTCTACCCGTATGTTATAAATAAAGGAGAGTTGGGCAACTCCATGTTGTTGTAAGAGGCCAGAGCTGGTATGGCCAACCGTCACGCCCCTCATGTGAAGAGCATTGGCTCTCTTGTGCTCATTGAGTAAAACCACCAACATCGTCCTCCGGCAGTTAACCCTTTTCTCCTCCACACGCAATGTGGCAGAGAGGATCCCCACATTTGGTGCCCAAACAGGGACTGTTTGAGGGAATTTTAGAAGAAAGAAGAAAGGTAGGAGTGTTTGGCCCTTTTCTGGTGAGAATTGTGTGCATATGGAAGCCAGAATTGGGAACAGGTAGTTAGTGTAGAAATAGGGGATCAGGTCAAATCCAGGAAATGGAGGCCATAAAATCATCTGCCTCTGGAAGTTGGAGACTGCCCCTGGAAGAATGGAATGGCAAGGATCTCCGGAGCCCATTGATTACCAAATTTACCTGCCTTTATCAAGGACTGCAAGCCAGGAGCTGCTAATTAATGCCCCTGGGCCCTTGCCTGCCTGAATCACCTTGGCCCTCCCCCTGCCCATGGCTTCTCACTTAATGCAAAACCAGGTCTAGTCACTTAGGCAGTAAGGAGAGATAAGGGGGGAGAGAACTGGAGAACAAAAGAGAATTTAACCTGTAAAAGACGTAGGGTGCGCTCACTTCTGGGGACTTTTGAACATCAGCCATGGCCCCCTTCTCCCTGCTGGAGGGAGAAGTCTGTATTATTAGCTTTAAATAAAACCTGCTTAACATGCTTGCCTTGGCTGCTTCTCTGGTGTTCAATCTTCAACATTGGAAGGAGCAGAACTCGTCACCGGTAAACGGCGGTATCAATATGAGTAAGTTTGTTAGTAAGAAAGGAAAGGGGATTTAATTGTGTGATGTTAAGCCTGGGGAATTCGCTCTCTACAGAGAGAGAAATAAAAATACATCTATTCAGCCATATTCGGTCCTTAGCCAGAGTGAAAATTCAGTGGAAAGACTGCAACTCCTATAGTCCTTGAAATGTAAGTGGAGACCTGGTCACTTTGAATACTGCAGACTCGGTCAGGCAGGTCTGGCTGCATCTCTGTGACTGTATGAGACTGAGAACTCACTTGACTGAGATGGGTGCAAACATTTAGAATCCTGGGAAGAAAAGAACCTAATCAGGAATGCAGAGAAAATCTGTAACTTGGGAGGGAAAATTCCTCAGCAAGTTTCTAGTTTAAATATGTGTGTTCCCCCCACGGCTTCCAGCCCTCCAGAAACAGCCTGGTTTCTGCTCCCTGGGGTGAAGGATGGAAGCCTACAGACCATGGCTGCTCCCTGCTCAGGCAGAGCCCCTCAGTGCCAGGCCTCTTGATGGGGGAGAGAGAGCACAGGGATTGGAAGCCCAGGGGCAGGCTATGGGAATTTAGTTTGGACTGTCACAGAAACTTGCTTGTATTTGAACCAAGATGTTGATTTGTGGCTTCTGGAATGTTTGAGCAGGAGTCTTACAAATGCTGTTAGGAGTGTTAGATCTAAGAGTCAGAAATGCTCATCTCCAGGACCCTTTTGTTGGTTGATAAAAAGAAAAAGATTCCAAAACTAGCCCCAAGCATGTTTCTGTGGACAGAGGGACACCTGATAGTGGGGTGAAGTTTCTATTCAGAGGCTGGGAAGGCATTAGGATGCAGAGGAGGATGAGTTAGCCTGGGACTGTAATTTACACTTGAAAGGTCCTGCCCCAGTGCCTCTCCCTGCCCCTGGAGAAGTCACAAGACCAAGAATTTCTACCACAGTTAATACAGCAGAGAAGGAATTAACAAAATTCAGGTTATACCCTATTTTTCAGCAAAATGATTCTCAAAGTTCTAAAGGGACAAAAAGAACTCTTGTGACTTTTACAGCATTAAGGGAGTTAAAAATCTGCATGCTCTATGGTATGGAGCAAACACGCCATTCATACTAAGTCTCTTACAATCCATCTGTAATGAGACTTTGCCACCTAAGTGTTGACTCTTATTGGCTAGCTCCTGCCTTTTTCTGAAGGTGAGTATTTAACATGGAAATCTGATTGGATAGAGCATTGTTCAGATCAGGTGGAAATTAATAAATTGAATGGAGTTCAAATTACCTTGGATATGCTTACCAGCTCAGGACAATTTGCTGATTTGGGACAATTGACCCATGACTTACAAACTTATGCTTAAATAAGTGCATATGCACAAAGAGCACGGAGAGAATTACCTGCCAAGGAGAAAAAACTCTACAGTCTGGCCAAATTCAGCAGGGGCCAGAGGAAAATTTTTCAGACATTTTAACAACTAACTTGAACAGTGTAGCCTCAAGGATTTGGAGATAGCCCTCATCTGTTCAGACAAACCCTAGCTAAGGACTTAACCAAATTCAGAGATAAAACATTTATAATTATTCTCCAAAATGTAGATGATATCTTTTATGTGCTTCCACACCTGAGGAATATCAAGGCATTACAGAGACTTCCTAGGGATAACTGGGTACTGCAGGCCTAGGGTCCCTGGGCATAAGGAATTAGCTAAGCCTCTTCACAGCCTCCTAAAGAACAATAAACAGAACAAAACAAAATTTAAAAAACTGTACACCAAGGAGCATAGTAACTTCATTCTCAAAAGTAATAGAAAATAAGGTCTCATAATTTTCTTTGACATCGAAACCTGTCCTAAAAATAAGGAATGGTTAAAATGCCCTAGGCATCAAGTTTCTTCTAGTTCCTTACTGGTTTCTTTTCTTCTAGTTCCTTACTGGTCTCCCTGAAGGCCTGCATTGAAATGTAAATGGAGAAGCCTGCAAACTCACTAGGAGACCACTCAGACCCAAGGGAATAGGAAAACAGAACAAAAACAAGGAAAAGAAAAGATTTTTTTTCTGAAGTTGATAAAGAGTGTTCTAATTGTGCTTTTTGCTGGATTAATATTTTGCTTTTTAAGGATGATTTTTAAAAGGTGAATAACAATTATCAGGACAAAAGCTTGCAACCCAAATTATTCTGAAGTTTTTCCTTGAATTCTTAGACTAATTAAATCAATGTTTAATGCATGTTTGTTCAATGTTGTGGAGCTACACTTACAATAGGTTATAAAAACTTCCTTTTTTTGACTGATCTATAACTGTGTGCACACAATGACTATATATAAATTACGTGATCTCAAAATTTACTTATAGTTCACTGAGCATACTCACATTTTAAAATTAAAATTAAAATAAATCCATATAATTTTAATTCACGTGAATTAATGAGATTTAATATATATTGGGTAAACAACTAAAAATTAAAAAGCCTTCTTTATACTTATTTGTGCATATTTTTCCGGGTAAAAAAGTCTTTTTAATTAATTCACATTTTTCCAGATGGTCAAATAAATAATAAAATCCATAAATTCTATAATATTTAAGATCTATATCCCTTGTTTCAAATGATTTTTAAATAGGAAAGAAATTATTAATATTATTATTTATGAACTGAAGAAATATTATTTGTTTGATGTCTTGACTTTTACAATTAAGAATAAATAAATTTAACTTGAACTAAAAAAAATTAATAATCTGACCTTTTATTACAGGAGATACTTAATTGATTTACAAGGCTGGGATGCTAAAAGATCAATTGGAACGCTCTCTACTAAATATGAAAAGATACATTTAATTAAAATATATTTGAACATTAGGCATATTTGTAATTTGGTTAATACAAAGAAGGTCTAAAATTCCTTTATTCTCTATGTTCTTTTTGAGAATCAAGATATTAGCACTTAAACTATCAGGTGTGATATGTAAATGTCAAAAAAATTTTTTTTCACCTGATAAAACAGAAGCTATAACATTGTAAGGCCCCCAAAAAGGAAACCCCAACTCTGTCCCATGGATGGACGGCAACCCCAATCAACCGCAGGAGGCGTCACTTGATGCAAACCGCAAGAGGCGTTTATTCCAGCGCGCTGGGACCCAACTCGTGACTCACGCAGGAGTCCAGGAGTCGAGTCCCTAGCAGAAAATCTTGTAGGTTTATAAAGGGAGAAACCACACATCGGGAGGGGTCGCACATGAAAGGGGGAAAAGGGGGACAAAGCTGCCGGGAAATTTCAAAGGGGGTCTGGGTTTGCTGACAACATACAACATGTCTCACAATGTTTTACAACAGGGCGTAGATTCTGGTCAATAGTTTCTGGTAATCATTCTGTTTGATCACTATCTGGCTATCTGGCTCAATTTACCCTTTTATTCTCTGTTTGGGGCTGTTTCTTGGAACAGCTTTAAGGGCTTTGTTCCCATTACTGGGAGGGAAACAGGGAGTTGAGATGACTGGGAGGGTGACCTTAGGGAGTTAAGATAACTGGGAGGGTGACCTCGGACAGCTTTAAAAAATGTCCATTCTTTCAACATGTTGAATAAATTAAAACAAAATTTGTACAAAGTAACTTTTAAAAGCTTTACATGTAATTAAATTGGCTATATGTAATTGACTATATATAATTAAATTGGCTACATATAATTAACACAATCAGCTAAGGATATTGAAAGTTTTTTATTCTTTAAATTCTATTAAGTTTCTATCATAAAGGCTGTGTGCAAATATAGATGAGATCTTCTCACAAACCCCTATTAATTGGATCTTCCAACTAAAGATAGAAAATATATATATATATTTAAAACATTAATTTCTCATTCTAATAAAATAATTTCTTATGCCTGTTGAATTTCTACTATTATTAAAAAAGCTAATTTCAAAGACATGATCTATACAATTTGGTTTGACAAGGTGGTATTTTAAAATACCACCTTGCATTTCAAATTTTACATTTCTCTTTAAAAATCAAATCTGATTAATATAAAAATATCTTTGGCTATATTTTAGTTGACCATGGTAATTAGTACTTATTATTTTAATTATATTTTTGTTTTCCAGATGAAGAAGTCTTTAAAATACAAAATTCAAAGAAATATTTCATTAAGCTGATGCTCCCCCAAACTAAAGCTTTTTCAATAATGGTCTCTTGCAAACTTATGTAATAAATAACAAGTTAATTAAAAAATTAATTATATTATTTAATATTTTCAAATTAAATGTGTATGTCATACATTTTTTATATTACTCTCTACACTAACAAGTAAACTTAGCTATATTTTTTAGAGGATATTCAGGAGATACTGGCTTATTTAAAGTCTAACAATATGGAATATGAAAATATTTTGACACCTTCCCCCAAGAAGGGATGGAAGTTCTTGGCTTTTCTGTTTCATGTTTCAGATGTGATATTAGATTATGCTAATTTATATTAATCTGAAGAATTATATATTGAAGTTTTATAAAATAATAATATAATATTCAGATAAATGGGCTAAAGATGGTTTCAAGATTGAGGTAGTGATACCGCCGTTTACCGGTGACGAGTTCTGCTCCTTTTAATGTTGAAGATTGAGCACTAGAGAAGCAGCCAAGGCAAGCGTATTAAGCCACGACTGATGTTCTAAAGTCCCAAGAAGTGAGCACACCCTACATCTTTTATAGGTTAAGGTCTCTTTTGTTCTCCAGTTCTCTCCCCCTGTCTCTCCTTCCTGCCTACATGAAGAGGCCTGGTTTTGCATTAAGGGAGTGTAAGGCCCCCAAAAAGGAAACCCCAACTCTGTCCCACGGATCGACGGCAACCCCAATCAACCGCAGGAGGCGTCACTTGATGCAAACCGCAAGAGGCGTTTATTCCAGCGCGCTGGGACCCAACTCGTGACTCACGCAGGAGTCCAGGAGTCGAGTCCCTAGCAGAAAATCTTACAAGTTTATAAAGGCAGAAACCACACATTTGGAGGGGTCACACATGAAAGGGGGAAAAAAGGGGGGAAAAAAGGAAAAAAGGGGGACAAAGCTGCCGGGAAATTCCAAAGGGGGTCTGAGTTGGCTGATAACATACAACATGTTTCACAATGTTTTACAACAGGGCGTAGATTCTGGTCAATAGTTTCTGGTAATCCTACTGTTTGAGCACTATCTGGCTATCTGGCTCAATTTACTCTTTTACTCTCTGTTTGGGGCTGTTTCCTGGAATAGCTTTAAGGGCTTCGTTCCCATTACTGGGAGGGAGACCTTAGGGAGTTGAGATAAAACAGCTTTTAAAAAAATGTCCATTCTTTCATTTCCCCATTTTCTTTTTTGGTAAGTTCTAATCATGGAACTTCTGTCTCTATATACTTTTCTCCAAAGCTATTTCCTTGGCGGAGGGACTGGTATTGTTGTCTGAGCTTTAGTACCTGTACAGCACTTACTCTTTCCCTGATGAAGGTGACTCCGTGAAGGAGATTGCCAGTAGTCTCATACCCCATGCGGAGCAATAGTAATAGTCTATACTTCCGCACATCCTTGCCATATTCTGTGACCTCCCATCCTGGGGCAGACATAGAAAGGGGTCTGTTTTAGATTGTCAAGGGAGCGTGGGTACATCCTGGGTTGTACCCTTCAACTAGGTGGTATTCTGTTCCCCCGAAAGGCCTGGGTGATGTTGGCCAATGTCTATGGGCCTCCTCAGAAGTCAGGGTAAGGATGTCCCAATTATCTAACCCAGCTACTAAGGCGCAGATGTCAGGGTTAGGGATGACCACCAAGCCCAAAGGGGTTTCTCCCTGGTGGTGCTCCATATTATATCTCCAGTCTGGGAGAGGACCTGCCATGTTAGTCATTGGGGGGCATGAGGGTTGGGACTACTTATCGGCGGGAGGTGCGTCAACAGGAGCAGGAACACAGTGGATGTGGAGCTTGAGGGAGTTGTCCAATTTTTCCACTTTTCACGTTGGGTCTGGTGGTGGTGCAGGCTTGACATGCAAAGCGTGAATCCAGGCGGCAATGCCATTGACTTTTCAGGCAGGCAAGGGCCCAGGGGGCACCAATTAGCAGCCCCTTGTTTGCAGTCCTTGATAAACAGTCCTTGATAAAGACAGATAAATTTGGTAATCAATGGCCTCCGGAGATCCTTGACATTCCATTCTTTCAGGGGCAGTCTCCAACTTGCAGAGGCAGATGACTTTATGGCCTCCACTTCCTCAATTTGACCCGATCCCCTATTTCTACACTAAAGACCTGTTCCCAATTCTGGCTTCATTCCCCGCTTTAGCTTTAGGAACTCCTAACTGCTGTAAGGAAAAGGGGGCGTCAGTCATTCTGGCTGCTTCGAAGCTGAAAGGGGGCAGCGAGGGGCAAGCAGTTTGGAGTTCCTTTTTTTAAAAAATTGGGTCAATCGAGGGGTCCAAGGAAGAAGTCTGGTTGGGGAAGAGCAGATTGTAAAGTCATCTGGGGGTGGGTGCTTCTATGATAGAAGAACAAAAAGACATGAGTACTGAAATGAGATTGGTACAAAGTAAATTTTGCAGCATCTGAAACATGCCACTGAGTATCATGAAAATGACAGAAGTCAATCTCTTACCAGGAGGTGGAAGAACTGAGAAATTGTTCCCATAACTAGGCCTAGCAAAGGCTGGAGAGGACAAGGCCTTTATTTGGGGACTTTAACATTGTCCAGGTTATCAGGAATGTAAACACAACATTTAACTCTTAATGTCATAGATGTCCCCAGAAAATATAGTTAAGCTACTTAGTCATCTGATTTTGTAAAATATCCCTTTATTGGTATAACCTGTGTTTAGTAGAGATCTCTATACTTCTGTTACTTAGGAATAGATAATCATACTAGCAAACATAGATTAAGTCTACTTGTGTAGCTTAGGAAGGTCTGCAGGCCTTAAACTGACTAAAAACTTCTGACTCTGGCAGTTTCTCTTGATAGTTATCAGGCACATTTGCTGAAGAATCTTTCTCTCATTTGTAGCTTCCAGTCTTTATTCTAGTGGGCTAATACAAGTGTACATTTAACTATTATTTCCTTTAAATGTCCAAGAATGGCTATATTTTGGTTTTAACTGTTTTGCTGGGTATCTAAGATCAAGCTGGTCAAATTGACCTGGTTCCTATCTTGTTAAAGAGTCAGCTGAGTTCCCACAGGGGTCACTCATACAGAACTTAAGAGCGGCTTCCTAGTTCCACCAGTTATTTTGGTTAGGCAGGGTCTCTTAATGAGGTGACTTCCTTTGGAAGCATCAAGGGATGTTTCCCTTTTTCCATGACCCTCCTCTGCAGCAGATGCACTGAGTGATTTTTCATCCTCTAGTTTCAACAATCTCCTTGATCAGAGGTTGTGTGACCCAGAGTTGCAGCGCTCCTTAGAGAAGTCCTCTTATTCCCTGGGTTCAGGCTGACTTTGAGGGCAAGACCCAAATATGGACTTTTCTTGACCTCTGTATTTAACTCCAATCTCTAAGTTTGATCTTAATCATCCAGCAAGCCAGTCTCACCAGTCATAAAGTAAGAGTACTGGGCTTTAACTTCAACGTCCATAACTTTACAGTTATTTACCCTTTTATCTAACTGGAGTCTGTATTAGTACTGGAAGTTACTATCTGTTCTATAGGTGATAGCTTATTATCACAAGTTACCTAGGTTGTGTGTTCTTGAAGCAGCTACTTCTGCAAAACATTAACAGGTAACAGTTTTACATAATGAAATTAGCAAGAGTAAAAATATATTCAGCTTGTATAATAGCTATCTTGAATTTTGATTGAGAACCACATTCTATCCCCTATTCGAGATCACAGTACTTTTACAACAAGAACCAATCTTTTGACTATAACTTTAAATAAGCTGAAGTCTTACTTATTTTGGAGCCATTCTACACACAGTGAGGTGGGAGGCAGAGCCTTATCTCAGGTAAGGCGTGGCTCTTTACAGATCTTAAGTGTTCTAATTCTGATGTTGATCTTTGCTTCTTTTCCTTAAATACCATTAAGTAGTTTACATATACTGTTTCCTGAGTCTATATAAACTTTATAATTAACACAATTTAACATAGTATCTAAAAACATGAATCAAAGAAAGGCTGAGAGAGCTTTTAACTTTCCTTTTGTGTGATTAAGTGGCAAAATGTTTTCATGTTTCTTTCATGTTTCACAATATTAACCTTTAAACAAATCAGACTCTAATCTTTAGAAATACATTTACATTTGAAATTCTTTATCTCAGTGTAAAAAGTGACAAATTTTACACATACCATATTGATAGCAGGTCCTATAATAGAACATTAAATGATAGAAATAAGTCCCCAATAAAATTTACTCTTTATAAGTTTAAGATTACCATTATAGACAAGTTTAATCTGGAGAATAGCAGAGCTTGATAAATTCCCTGCTTTAAAAACTTGTGTACCTGAAAAATATGAACACATTTAATATACAACTAGTGACCATTTCACAATTACCTTGACACTTTTATCTTACCAAATTTAGTTTTTAAAGAAAAATGTAGACTCTGTAACATAGTACAATACTCTATCACAGTTGTTTAACCATAATTGTATACACCCCAATTTTTAAGACTAATTGTTCTAAAGAATAAAACTTAATAGACACAAAGTTAAGAGTAAATTGGTGTTTCAAATCCTTGTCATTTTACCATGTCATTCTACCATATTGATTAAACTTTGGTTTATATCAGAACGTTAGTATTTCACCTTAGGAAAAACCTTAAATAGTTTTAGCTGTCTCACATACATACAACCAACTTAGTTACACACAAACTTGTTGAAACTTGCCCTTTACTTACACAGACTTTCTTAGCACTTACTTAGACCCTCATGTATTTCATCACACAAGCACTTTCTTACCCAGAAACATTTCCTTTTTCCTTTTACTAAACATATTTCCGTATCCAGAACCTTTTATTTTCTCTTTCCTATTTGTTGACCCCGTTTTGTTCACATTCTGAAACACTCTTAAGAAATTTCTGAATTTAGATAAACTACTCTATTTTAAAAAGATTAAATATTCTGTTGTTTATAGTACTCTAATTGAAACACAGTTGAAACTTTTGGGACCCTTTGTATATAGAATTGCACTTGTTAGGACATAACTCTTAGTAACCTTGTTTTTAGTTTAGTGATGACACAAAGCAAGTTTAAACCCTTTTATTTACCAACCTATGAAAACACCAATAATGTTTAAGTATGATACCCCATGGAATTTAAGGAGTTAAAAGTACTTGATGTTATTTAACAATTAGCATTTTTAACTTTGTAAATTAATCAGATGTCTCTACAAACACATTTGAGTAATCCCATACATGTTAACTCTAATTCACTTATTCTGTAAAAACCAAGATATCAGACAAGTGTCCTGCACAGTATTTGCTGTCTCTTCCCTGTTGAAGAAAAGTCCTAGAAACAATTGATATTAGACACTTTATTAACATCAATATTTTATTAGCTTGACCACCTAGAGACTTGCGAGTTATTTTCAAAGACATTTTGCTTTTATTAGTTTACCCAATTTGAACCTTTTTAAATCACGTGAATTAAAAGTATCTGGATCCATTTTTAAATTTTAATTTTAGGAGCACTCAGTTTTGATACAGACAAAACATGACATCAGACAGCACGACATACAAATAACACAAAATCAAAGGCCTTGTAACTTTATAGGTGAATCTCCATTGCAATGTAACAGATGTTCAAAAACTCTAGTTGAATAAAAAATAGAACTGATCAAGAAAATCATGAGCTCAAAAAAACATATAATTAAAAAAAAAAAACAAGAGTCCTGGAAAAATGATACAGCCGTTAATTACTTTAGTAAAGTACCATAGCATTTACTTTGCTGGAGTTTTAAAGACTTTTTACCTTTTCTTTCCCTGGGTTTGAGACCGGTCTCCTACTGAGCCTTTAGGTTTCTTTTATTTATATTTCAATGCAAGCCTGGACTGAGATCTGGAAGGATCTAACAGGTTTTAACAGAAACTTTGTGTCTAAGACATTTTAGCCATCTCATCAGGACAGGTTGGATATTAAAGAAAATTATGAGACCTTATTTTTCATTACTTTTGAGACTGAAGCTACTTTGCTAAGTTACCCTTCAGGGCTGTCGGGAGAGGGAGTCTGAAGAAGAAACATTTGGGGTCCACCTGAGAGTAGCCCGGGCCGAGAACCCCACAGTTGTTCCAACCCTTCCTCCACCTTGTCTGCCACAAACACACAACAGAATCAGACAGGCGCGATCTTAACCCGATCATCGCCCTTACCAATGGAGACTACCAGGCGTCCCTGGCTCTCCTCCACCCTTGGGGCGTCCCCCAGGGCTGCAACCTATGGCCCCCCAGGCACGTCTACTGACCACTGTTTGGCCACTCTCACGAGTCACCGAACGGCTGCCACCGAAACCGAAAGCGCGCTCACAGAACCAGACCAACTAACAAAACACAAGACAAAGACAGACAACTTCGGGGTACCCCTTCTTACCTCCAAGGTCGACTCCGCGGATGAGGGGGGCCATCTTATCCCGGACAAGCCCCCAAATGTAAGGCCCCCAAAAAGGAAACCCCAACTCTGTCCCATGGATCGACGGCAACCCCAATCAACTGCAGGAGGCGTCACTTGATGCAAACCGCAAGAGGTGTTTATTCCAGCGCGCTGGGACCCAACTCGTGACTCACGCAGGAGTCCAGGAGTCGATTCTGTAGCAGAAAATCTTGTAGGTTTATAAAGGCAGAAACCACACTTCGGGAGGGGTCGCACACAGAAGGGGAAAAGGGGAACAAAGCCACCGGGAAATTCCAAAGGGGGTCTGAGTTGGCTGATAACATACAACATGTTTCACAATGTTTTACAACAGGGCGTAGATTCTGGTCAATAGTTTCTGGTAATCCTACTGATTGAGCACTATCTGGCTATCTGGCTCAATTTACTCTTTTACTCTGTTTAGGGCTGTTTCCTGGAACAGCTTTAAGGGCTTTGTTCCCATTACTGGGAGGGAAACCTTAGGGAGTTGAGATAAAACATCTTTTAAAAAAATGTCCATTCTTTCAGGAGAAGCCATGGGCAGGGGGAGGGCCGGGGGATTCAGGCAGGCAAGGGCCCAGGGGGCATTAATTAGCAGCTCCTGGCTTGCAGTCCTTGATAAAGGCAGGTAAATTCAGAAACCAATGGGCTCTGCAGATCCTTGACACTCCATTCTCCCAGGGGCGGTCTCCAACTTCCAGAAGCAGATGGCTTCATGGCTTCATTTCCGATCCCCTATTTCTACACTAACCTGTCCTTAATTCTGGCTTCATTGTACTTTCCCTAGATTTTTGTGAAGAGACCCACTAAGGTTCTAACAACTATTATTAATATTTACTAGATCTTCTAAACTGCTTTCCATACATAAGCTCAGAGATATACATATTTTGTACATACAGAATTATATTTTTCATTTTAAAGCTTATTACCTTATTTTAGATTGCACATAATTAGTATTCTTTTACAACATTACTTTTAATGTCAGATTTTTGTCATATAATTCATTTATCCAAAACACTATGTTGAACATTTGGATTATTTTTACTACTTTAAAAACAAGGTTATTAAAGATAGTCATACAAGTATACCTTTATACATAAAGATTATCTTCCCACAGAGCCCTTAAAATACAATTTCTAGGTCAATGACATAAATTCTAAGATTTTTAAATAATTTATTAAATTGCTATCCTGACAGATGCTACCAATTCTAATATAATAACTTAATGTAGAATACTAAGACCATTTCCTATAAAACAAACAGGTCCTGAGACTAATTTTCCACGTCTACACTGACTGCATTTTATAGCTTTGTAACTCAGCCCACTATTAGAGGCAAAATCAGATCATATATTTGGTGAAAACTGAGCCTTTCTTTTATTGTAACGCCCTTTTCAATAGACTTTAACAATAGATAACTTTTATTAATCTTCCTGGTCAAATGGAAATATTAAGCCACTTCTTATGGTTTAAATATTTGTACAATGCTAGGTAGGTCATTGTCTACAATTTAAGGTTAATAATGCTCCAGTTTATAGCTATCTTTTTCTACACTAAAAATAAAAAATAAAAATAAAAAGGGAGAAACAGATCCCTATGTAAACCGAACTAATTTCAAAAAATAGTGTCTAGAAATTTTGGTATTGGGAGTTTCACAGCTGCTGAGTGACACATGCAGCAACAGAATGCACCAGGTTTTACCATAAGGAGGTCTTAAATCTCCAGCCACAGTATTTACATGATAGCTCTTTGAGCTCTCAGGTAAGTGAAATATACAGGAAATCTGTTGGGCCCATTTCCCAGATCCACCTTTAATACATCCAACAATGTGAACTGGAGAATCGATTCCAGTGTTTGGTGATGGTATTCATGTGATGGGGGGTTTTGCAGAAACTCACATTACACTCATCCAGATGACTGGATTTGACTATACTGGCTGCAGAGGAAACTTATCTACGTGCTAGTCCCATGATAGACTCTCTGGCTGTCTAACGGTAACCTTTGAGAAAAAGACAGCATAAGGGATACCTAGGCCAGCAATTATACTGACCCTTGGAACTTAGAATTGTATGCTCAGATGGTTATTAGAATGGAACTTTCTCATATAAAGTCAGTCATTTCTATGAAATATCCACCAATATCTTATTGCCTTAATTATTCTGTGATAGAATCTGGCACCTTTCCTAAATGGATAAAATATACAAATGTCTTGCCAATATTACATATTATCTCTTAAGGTGGTGGATATGTTTTTAGACTGACTTTAAAAATTGACAAAAGACAGTTATATCAAAATATTTTCCTCTAAAACAACTCCATTTGCAATAGCCTCAAAAAAAATAAATACTTAGGAATCAATCTAACCAAAGAGGTAAAAGATCTCTACAATGAAAACTACAAAACATTGAAGAAAGAAATTGAGGAAGACCTTAGAAGATGGAAAGATCTCCCATGTTCTTGGATAGGCAGAATTAATATTGTCAAAATGGCCATACTACCAAAAGTGCTATACAGATTCAATGCAATTCCAATTAAAATCCCAATGATGTACCTCACAGAAATAGAGCAAGAAATCGTGAAATTCATCTGGAAGAATAAGAAACCCAGAATAGCTAAAGCACTCCTTAGCAGGAAGGATGAAACAGGGGGTATCGCAATACCAGAACTTCAACTATACTACAAAGCAATAGTAACAAAAACAGTATGGTATTGGCACCAAAATAGAGGGAAGATCAATCGTACAGAATAGAGGACACGGACACAAACCTAAATAAATATAATTTTATAATACTAGACAAAGGTGCCAAAAATATGCAAAGGAGAAAAGATAGCCTGTTCAACAAATGGTGCTGGGAAAACTGGAAATCCATATGCAACAGAATGAAACTAAACCCCTTTCTCTCACCCTGCACAAAAATCAACTCACAGTGGATCAAGGACCTTGAAATCAGACCAGACACCCTGCATCTTATAGAAGAAAAAGTAGGTCCAAATCTTCACCTTGTTGGCTTAGGATCAGACTTCCTTAACAGGACTCCCATAGCACAAGAAATAAAAGCAAGAATCAATAACTGGGATAGATTCAAACTAAATAGCTTTCTCTCAGCAAAGGAAACTATCAGCAATGCGAAGAGAGAGCCTACAGAGTGGGAGATTATCTTTGCCACTCATACTTCAGATAGACCACTAATTTCCAGAATATATGAAGAACTCAAAAAACTCTACACCAAGAATACAAATAACCCTATCAACAAATGGGCTAAGGATATGAACAGATGCTTCACAGAAGAAGATCTACAAGCAATCAACAAACATATGAAAAAATGTTCACCATCTTTAGTAATAAGAGAAATGCAAATCAAAACTACACTAAGATTCCATCTCACCCCAATTAGAATGGCAATTATCAAGAATTCAAGCAACAATAGGTGTTGGAGAGGATGTGGGGAGAAAGGTACACTCATACATTGCTGGTGGGACTGCAAATTAGTGCAGCCACTCTGGAAAGCAGTGTGAAGATTCCTTAGAAAACTTGGAATGGACCTACCATTTGACCCAGCTATCCCACTCCTCGGCCTATACCCAAAGGACTTAAAATCAGCATACTTCAGAGATACAGCCACATAAATGTTCATAGCTGCTCAATTCACAATAGCCAGACTGTGGAACCAACCTAGATGTCCTTCAATTGATGAATGGATAAAGAAACTGTGGTATATATATATACAATGGAATATTACTCAGCTATAAAGAATAATAAAATTATGGCATTTGCAGGCAAATGGATGAAATTGGAAAATATCATGCTAAGTGAGATAAGCCAATCTCAAAAACCAAAAGACAAATGATCTCACTGATAAGCAAATGATGACACATAATGGGGGGTAGGAGGGGGGCAAGAATGGAGGAATGAGGGACTGTACAGAGGGAAAAGAGGGGTGGGAGGGGTGGGGGGAAGGGAAAAAAATAACAGAATGAATCAAACATCATTACCCTATGTAAATGTATGATTACGCAAATGATATGCTGTTACTCCATGTACAAACAGAAACAACATGTATCTCATTTGTTTACAATAAAAATAAATTTTAAAAAATATATTTTCCTCCAGAACATTCAAAGCCAGCAAGGCTCAGTGTGGCAATATTACCACTAAATGTTTCACTTTTAATTCTTCTTGGAAAGAATTTACAAGCAACCATGTTTAAGCTAAATATTTAATGCTTTGAAAGCCCTAAGAAACTAGTAAATAATTGAGTTGTTTAAAAACTATTTTCTGTATATAAAAATAAGATTAAATATACAATCATTCTGATTTTTGAAATTCCATGTAATTTGGACTATTCCTATTATTTGGATATTACTTTGCACTACTGGTAATCATGTAATAAAGACCAAATTAGAATCTAACAAACTGATTGATATTACACCAGAAAGATGGATAATTCACATCTATCTTCTAACAGCTATTTCTTTGATGATAATTTGGTTCATATATATTTTAATGTATTCTTCTAGGTTTCTATCTGTTCCCACATTCATTATATCTAGGGGCATGATTACTTCTGTTTAGATGTTATGGCTCCTGAAAGTTAAGTGTTAATAGAATGATTGAGATTAAATTAACTGCTTTAACAGCTACTATTACAACTATCAGTGATGGAGCCTTTTGCTCTCAAATTTAAACAAAGGCTTAAATTCCATAATGACTGTAAGCATGTGTGTTGTTGCAACTGAATACCATACTTTCCAATGGGACTGAGATAATTAAGAATCATCTAATGGACATTTGTCATAACAGTAATAATAGCCTGGATTTTGTAAAATCACATCATTACATCCAGGGTATTAATAAGATAGAATTGATATTGTGGTCTGCATTCCTGGTTGATCGGATATTTCCTAAATTGAATGGTATTGGATTAATATGTTTCCTACTAATTCTTTTTGTATTGTGATAATAGGTTACCGTACCCTGAGAACCAAGAGCTGGGACCTCAGAGCAGCTCTCAGAACCAAGATCCGGAGCCTCAACATAACTGCCTATTATTTGCATTTTAAAATATTAAAAGCAGGGAGATGTGGGAAACCCTCCTTATTTAGCAGAATCATATTAGGTTGAGCCATGGGATGCAGAGGCCTGGCTTCTAGGAACTGCCCAGAAGCATGTGGCACTGCATGGGAGTGATTTCCTGTCTCCTTTTGGGATGTTCCCCTAAGAGGATGGCTCCCCTAACTCCTTCCTCTCCTGTCCATCACAGAAGAAGCTCCTCCCAGTCCTTGCCACCTTTCTCTGTATTTTATAAATAAAGGAGATGTGGGCGACTCCATGTTGTAAGAGGCCAGAGCTGATACGGCCAGACCCGTCACGCCCCCTCTCATATGAAAAGAGTATTGACTTGTGCGCTCATTGAGTAGACAAGTTTTCTGGGTAATAGAAAAACCGCCAGCATGCTCCTCCAGCAGTTGACCCTTTTCTCCTCCACGCAGGACATGGCAGAGAGGACCCCCACATATAGGTAATATTTTACTGTAATGATCTGGCCTTTGAATAGTTTTTAGGATTATTATACAATCTTGATGCTGAAGTTGGTCTGTTGGGGTAAAGTATATGCAAGAGATTCTGTATGCACAGGCATTTATGCGGTCGATGTTGAACAGTCAGGAATTAAGCTGAAGGTGCCGAAGGCGCTGCCTCTGGTGTGCATGGACAGCACGAGAAGAAAGGGTTAACAGATTTAAGTCTTTTAAACCCAGCGCTGGCTCTCCCAGCACTGTTTCTCAGCCTGGCCCCAGGCATCCACAGATCATCCCACTGTGGGTCAAGGACACCAGCCCTAAACTGGGAAAAAAAAAAAAAAAAAAAACAGAAAAGCTACCTGGGCTGTAGAAGAATGGCCTCTGCCCTGCCCTCCAGTCCCTTTTGCCCCTGGCGGGTGGAGGCTGCTGGCCACAGAGGATATGGCAGTAGGTTCCAGCACTGTTAGGCTGTGACCTGGGGACAGGAATAGTCTCCCCTTCTAAGATCTGACAGGACATTCCATTTGGCCAGGGGATATTCCTCACTGGGGCAAAGCAGTTCTTGCTGTGATAGTATCCCACCCACCTAAATGCCCAGGGAGGCTGACAGAATAAACAACTGCACTCAGAAAAGAACAAGACAGGAACTAAGGCCAACCTGTGTTGTGTGGGCAGCCTCTGCAAAGGGCTCTATCTCAAGGAAGCCTGAGAAACGGATGAAAAGGGCCTCCTTCATTGCCTAGCAATATACCTAGTGTAAGAAAAAGGCCCCAAAGGAGCCTCTGGGTACAAGGGACAATGGGGAACCCACTTAAAGTTGATGACATTGTGATAACGATGATGGAGACAGGCCAGGCTCAAAAATATCCTGTGCTCCAACCCCTTGAATGTGACCTGCGAAAAATAGATTGAGGCACGGTTTTTTCATATATGCTGGATAGTCCAGTCCTCTCCCAGGATGAAATTTGTTGTGTAAATATTAAATGCACAGATAACAGTCATAAGGGCTGTTTCAAAATATGAATTTAAGAAAGGTTCCAAAACCAGAAAAGATAGTTATAGGTATGGAAATATATTTTAGTACAGAAAATTGCTAAAAAGGTCAAAGAATTGTTTCTGGATGAGAAAGTACTTTGTTTGGTAAAGTAATGTTCTTGGGCTAAAGTCCAAGATGAAAGAGGGCAAAACTAAGGCCATAAAGAAGTTGTGAAGTTTAAGTGTGTCACAGAAGGCTTGTGGAGGGTCAGTCCCAACAAGTTTGTGTTTGTGATTAAATTTGCTATAAATTAGCACAAAGTTATTTGAACTTTAATGTACTAATATGAAGCAAAGTCTGAAACACTGATCTTGTCATATATATCAAGATAAATTTTTTGTATCTGTTGGGTTTTATTACTTAGGGAAACTAAGTCTTAAAGGAATAAGGGTTTGTACCTGTTTTAAAATTCTCTAAATGATAACTTTGCAACTGATTAAATAACAACTGATTTTAGGTTATAAGGACATAGTTAACACTAATCTGTGTGACTGGGCATACGTTGCATGTGAGAACTGCATCTGTCCATAAAGCCTTGTCTGAGTGTCATGAGAAAGTCTGTAAAGTGAAAGGCTATGTGAGTCCACCAGGAAAATGATCAATCCGTGCTCTCTTTTACACAAGGCACCTAGCTCAGAAGGGCCACTCTGTCACTTGAAGACCTGTCTTATATCTGTTTGCTTTGACCCAGTCGATTTCTGATCATCCACGCGGTTTCCTAGACGCATGTGAGATTCAGGGCTGTCTTTTGTTTTTGCTGGTACTGCCAGCCCATGCAGACTTGTGGTGACCGGTACCATACACTCCGGATTCTAAATCGTACTTTAAAAGTCAAGTTTAGTTAAGTGTAAAACTTAGGGGAACGCACTTGACCAAGTTGGTGTTCTCCAAACTGAAATTGCCTATAGCAATAGTCCTGGATTTGTATAGAAATAACTGATTTGATTGGTACTTGTTCATATCATTTGATGTTTTGTAGCTGGATGAAGTAAACTGTTATTGATACGTTATATGTGCAATTTTGTGTCACTTTTCACACTGGAATAGGAATTTAAATATATTTTTAGAAGATAATAAAGAGAACCTGATCTATTAAAAAGTGACATTATAAAACATGAAAGCATTTTGCCACTTTTTCCACAAAAAGAACGTTAAAAGCTCTCTTAGTCTTTTTCATTCATATTTCAGATGTAATGTGGTGTTGTGAGCCTGCCTTACCTGAGATAAGGCTCTGCCTCCCACCTTACTCCATGTTAGAATGGCTCCAAAATAGGCTAGACTTTGGCTCATTTAAAGTTGTGTTCAAAAGGTTGAATTTTGTTGTGAAGATTACTGTGATGTCAAAATAAACAGGGAATATAATACATGACTAAGCAAAAGTTTAAAATCATAAAAATTATTTTTCTTGGTTCATAACTGTTACACAAAATGAATACAGTTTTGCTCTGTTAATTTAATTTTGTATTTTCTTTGTAAAATTTATCACTGTTGCCTGTTAGTGTTTTGCACAGGTACTGCTTCTAATAAAACAACCTGGGCTAATTTGAGATATTATAGCCATCACCTATAGTACAGATAGGATGCAATGCTGACTGACAGTACTAATATTTACCCCCATTAAGCGAAAGGGGTAACTGTAAAATTATAGATATTGAAGTTATAACCTTTTATTTCCTCTTTGAGACTGATGAAACTGGCTTGCTGGGCATTTAAAACCAAAAACTTGGAGACCAAAGTCAAGGAAGTGAAAGGGCCAAGGAGAAAGCCACCAACATTTTGGGCCTTTCCCTCTGAGGTCAGCCAGGACCTGGAGAATGATGGGTCCCCTCTCTGGACCCTACAGCTCTGGTGAGTCACCCAATCTGCTGATCAGGGAGATTGAGAGGACCCTAGAGAACAGGAAGCCAACCAGTACACATTCTGCAAAGAGGAGGGCCATCTGAGAAGGAAATGTCCCTGCTGCTTCCAAGAGAAGCCACATAAGGTCAATCAGACCTCAACCCATCCTGGCAGGTGGCACCACTGGCAGAGGGAAGCTAAAGGAGCCAGGAGGCTTTACACACGTCCCAAGAGTGATCTCTGATCCCAGCCGACCCTTAAGAACAGATAGGAACAAGGTCAGTTTTGACCAACTTGGTCTTTAATGCCTGGAAGGAGAGTATAACCCAAGCAGAGTCCTACATGGACATTAAGAAGGAAAAATCATGGTTTTTAATGTAACCTAAGGTGCACGCTTGTGTCAGCCCTACCCAATGTAAGTAAAGCTGGAGGCTATAACGGAAGGGTTCTTATGTGGGAGTGCCTAATAATAATGACAGGAGTCACAAATTTGTCCTGAGTTGACTTGAGTCTGATTTCATAGACCTACAAATCTTCCTAACTCCCTACATTGATGAACCTGATCTGCTTTTCACTGATATGATTAGGAGTTACTGTCCTCAAGGTTTTCAGAGACTGTCTGAAATACTAATTGCTTCCGTGCTAATTGTTTACAGAAAAGTGAAGCTTTGCTGTCTTGCTTACTGTCATCTTAGCACGGTCCCTGCCCTGTGTGTGCCTTGTCCAGTCACCTGCCATCTGCCACTGTGGACCTCTGCACTGCTCTGATGCTGACTGCCCTTAACTGCCCACGCCCCACCTGATAGAAGCAAGGACTTTGGGTTACTTCACCCAGCTTCACCCCCTTTCAGCAGGAAGCAGCTTGGAGAAGTTGTCACCCATTTTCTGTAGAAATGGAAGCTAGAAATTGACAGTGGGGAGATGTAACCACAGTCCACTTTGAATGGAGCCCTGGCTGCTCTGTCACTGTGACTTATTTTTAAATGGATGAGCTTCTTTCTCTTCCTCTCTCCCTGCTCCACTCTGATCTCAGATCAACAGGATTGCCTTTCTTCCCCATCTTAGGCAGACTCGTCTGTCCCTGAGCACACACCCACCATGGGAATTAAGTAATCCAGACATTGGGGATGGCCAGAAGACCTCAGAAGTGACTGTCTCCCAAACTGACAAGTGAATTGCAACACGTGAATCAGCTCGTTAAAAGCCCCCTGCTCCTGCCCATGGGAAGAATCACAGCCTCTGGGACAGGAGTACCCTGTGATTCTCCCTTTCTAGCAAAGCAATAACCCATCTTTTTCCTTTTTCTCAAAACCATACCTGCAGATGCTACTGCGGTCACCTGGAGGTCTTGTCTGGGAGGTGGGCACAGCTGAGCCTGAGGCCAGTACTGCTACTACCACTTCCACCAGTGCCCAGAGGGACGCTGGCGGGGAGACTCCAGGTCTGGTTGCACATGGCCACGTCCATTTTGAGACACCGCCCAGAGCCTGGGGTTTGCTTGGGGTGCCTATGGGTTGCTGCACTGCCATCGTGGGGCACAGCCACCCCCGTCTGGGGACACGGGCCGGCCTGGAGGCTCAGTGTCGGGTGCCTACAGGTTTGGCTGCCCTGGGCTCTTCCTCCTGGGAGTGCGATGCCATCTAGTCCCTGTCTCTCGGGTCTGTCATCCCTGGTGGTTCTCTCCAAATTCCAGCGGCTGAGATCTGGGGGCTGCAGCAAGGCCCAACCCTGGGCGTCTGAGGCCCAGATGGCGAGACAGTGACTGGGTGCGCCAGGGTCAGGAGGTCCTGTGGAAAGTCAGCGTCCGGGCTGAGAGGCCTTCGGACGCCGGCAGAGACAGCTGTTCAATTTCCCACTGAGACTTACGCCATTTTTACTTTTTTCTTCTCGGCATTGCGCTCCACCTGTTGGGGCAGGGTGCTTTCTGTGCATCAGTTTGTTGAAGACAGTGACGTGCGTGCTGTCCTGCTGTTCTGCTGTATATTCTGTACAATCTTCTATTTTTATTTTTTTTCTTTTTGTATGTATTCTTCCTCTCGCTTGTCTGTCTTCCTGGACTCCCTTCCTACCTTTTATCCACCTACCAGCCAATCTCTGTTGGTTCCTCTTCCATTCTTCCTGTGGAGTTTTCTTCTGGCTTCTCTCTTTCTCCCTCATGAACACCTTGACCTGCACTGTTTCTGTTCTTTCTTTGTCCACTATTTCAGATTGTGAATCTGTTTGACAAATTTTCTGTTTTTATTTGCACAGTGATTGAACTCATCATTGCTGTTTATAGAGAGGACAGGGGACGCCGTGCTGGGAGCTATTAGATTTGCAGCCATACATTGTTTGCACTGGGTGATGTGGGTACTGGTCTCCCTCGTAAAGGTGAGATCCTGGAAATCCTCAGGGACAACATAGGTCCACAGGGTAGACTCTGTATTGCCTCAGATCCATACAACCAGAAAACACACAGGCAACATGAAAAAACAAGGGAACAAAATGCCACAAACCAAGATGCCCCAATAAGAGAGGCCACTGACAACACAGTAGAAGAAATGTCCAAGCAGCAGTTTAGAATGTACAGTTAATCTGATCTGCGAAGTAAAGGGTGGTATGAATGGTGAAATCAAAGAGAAAATACAGGGAGTGAAAGATCAATTCAACAAAGAGTTAAAGAATGTTAAAAAAAAAACAAGCAGAAATCCTCGAAATGAAGAAATCAATAAATCAAATTATAAATTCAATGGAAAGCATCATCAACAGACTAGACCATTTGGAAGACAGAACCTCAGACAATGAAGACAAAATATTTAATATTGAAAATAAAGTCGACCATGCAGAGAAGATGGTAAGAATCCATTAACAGAACTTCTGAGAATTATGGGAAAACATGAAAAGACCGAATTTAAACTGGAAAACCACGTGTAACAAAATGAAGTTAAACCCTTATCTCTCACCCTGCATGAAACTCAATTCACTTTGGATCTAAGATTAAGATATATGAACAGAGACCCCGTGACTAGTAGAAGAAAAAGTAGGACCAGATCTTCACCATGTTGACCTAGGACCTAACTTCCTTAACAAGACCCCTGAATTACAAGAAGTGAAAACAAGAATCAACAAGTGGGATGGACTCAAACTGAAGAGCTTCTTCTCAGCAAATGAAACAATCAATAATGTGAAGAGGGAGCCTACAAATTGGGAGAAAATCTACCACATGCACCTCTGATAAAGCATTAATCTCTAGGATGTATAAAGAACTCAAAAAACTCAACACCAAAAAAAAAACCTAATTAATAAATGGTCTAAGGAACTGAAGAGACGCTTCACAGAAGATATACAATCGATCAACAAATAAATGAAAAATTGTTCAACATTTCTAGCAATTAGAGAAATGCAAATCAAAACGACTCAGATTCCATCTCACTCCAATCAGAATGGCAATTATCAAGAATACAAGAACAGTAAGTGTTGGTGAGAAGGTGGGGAAAAGGCCCACTCATGTATTGCGGGTGGGGATGCGAAACAGTGCAACCATTATGGGGATTCCGAGGAACACTAGGAATGGAACCACCATGTGACCCAGCAATCCCACTCCTCGGTTTATACCCAAAGGACTTAAAATCAACACACTTCAGTGCCACAGCCACATCAATGTTCATAGCAGCTCAAATTTACAATAGCTAAACTATGGAACCAACCTAGGTGCCCTTCACCAGGCAGTGTGGACACCCTAACAAAGTCAGGACTCCATGTCTGGAGCCTCACCAGGCAGTGTGGACACCTCACAGTGTCAACACTCCTGCTTTGGAGCTCACCATGCAGTGTAGACACCCTCACAATGTCAGGGCTCCTGCTCTGGAGCCTCAACAGGCAGTGTGGACACCCTCACAGTGTCATCGCTCCCTGCTCTGGAACCTCACCAGGCAGTGTGGACACCCTCACAGTGTCATTGCTCCCTGATCTGGAACCTCACCAGGCAGTGTGGAGACCCTGACAGTGTCAGGACTCCCTGCTCTGATCCTCACCAGGCAGTGTGGACACCCTCACAGTGTCAGGTCTCCCTGCTCTGATCCTCATCAGGCAGTGTGGACACCCTCACAGTGTCAGGACTCCTGCTCTGGAACCTCACCAGGCAGTGTGGACACCCTCACAGTATCAGGACTCCTGCTCTGGTGCGTCAGCATGCAGTGTGGACACCCTCACAGTGTCAGGGCCCTGCTCTGGAGCCTCACCAGGCAGTGTGGACACCCTCACAGTATCAGGACTCCCTGCTCTGGACCCTCACCAGGCAGTGTGGACAAACACACAGTGTCAAAAATCCTGCTCTGGATCCTCACCAGGCAGTGTGGACACCCTCACAGTGTCAGGACTCCCTGCTCTGGAGCGTCTCCAAGCAGTGTGGACACCCTCACAGTGGCAGCACTCCTGCTCTGGAGACTCACTAGGCAGTGTGGACACCCTCACAGTGTCAGGACTCTTGCTCGGAGCCTCACCAGGCAGTGTGGACACCCTCACAGTGTCAGGACTCCCGCTCTGGATCCTTAACAGGCAGTGTGGACACCCTCACAGTGTCAGGACTCTTGCTCGGAGCCTCACCAGGCAGTGTGGACACCCTCACAGTGTCAGGACTCCCGCTCTGGATCCTTAACAGGCAGTGTGGACACCCTCACAGTGTCAGGACCCTGCTCTGGAACCTCACCAGGCAGTGTGGACACCCTCACAGTGTCAGGACTCCTGCTCTGGATCCTAAACAGGCAGTGTGGACACCCTCACAGTGTCAGGACTCACTGTCTGGATCCTCACCAGGCAGTGTGGACACCCTCACAGTGTCAGGATTCGTGCTCTGGAACCTCACCAGGCAGTGTGGACACCCTCACAGTGTCAGCACTCCTGCTCTGGATCATCTCCAGGCAGTGTGGACACCCTCACAGTGTCAGGACTCCTGCTCTGGAGCCTCACCAGGCAGTGTGTACACTCTCACAGTGTCAGGATTCCTGCTCTGGAGGCTCAACAGGCAGTGTGGACAAGCACACAGTGTCAGGACTCCTGCTCTGGAGCCTCACCAGGCAGTCTGAACACCCTCACTGTGTCATCGCTCCCTGATCTGGAACCTCACCAGGCAGTGTGGACACCCCCATTATCAGGACTCCTGCTCTGGAGCCTCAGCATGCAGTGTGGACACCTTCACAGTGTTAGGACTCCCTGCTCCGGATCCTCACCAGGCAGTGTGGACACCCTCACAGTGTCAGGACTCCCTGCTCTGGAACCGCACCAGGCAGTGTGGACACCCTCACATTGTCAGGTCTCCTGCTCTGGAGCCTCACCAGGCAGTGTGGACACCCTCACAGTGTCAGGACTTCTGCTTTGGAACCTCATCAGGCAGTGTGGACACATTCACAGTGTCAGGACTCCTGCTCAGCAGCCTCACCAGGCAGTGTGGACACCCTCACAGTGTCAGGACTCCCTACACCGGATCCTTAACAGGCAGCGTGGACACGCTCATAGTGTCCGGACTCCTGTTCTGGAACCTCACCAGGCAGTGTGGACACCCTCACAGTGTCAGCCCTCCCTTCTGAAACCTCACCAGGCAGTGTGGACACCCTCACAGTGTCAGGACTCCTGCTCTGGCGCCTCACCAGGCAGTGTGGACACCCTCACAGTGTCAGTACTCCCTGCTCTGGAGCCTCACCAGGCAGTTTGGACACCCTCACATTGTCAGGACTCCTGCTGGAGCCTCACCAGGCAGTGTGGACACCCTAACAGTGTCAGGACTCCTGCTGTGGAAACGCACCAGGCAGTGTGGACACCTTCACAGTGTCAGGACTCCCTGCTCTGGAGCGTCTCCAGGCAGTGTGGACACCCTCACAGTGTCAGGACTCCAGCTCTGGATCCTCACCAGGCATTGTGGACACCCTCACAGTGTCAGGATCCTGCTCTGGAACCTCACCAGGCAGTGTGGACACCCTCACAGTGTCAGGACTCCTGCTCTGGAACCTCACCAGGCAGTGTGGACACCCTCACAGTGTCAGGACTCACTGTCTGGATCCTCACCAGGCAGTGTGGACACCCTCACAGTGTCAGGACTCCTGCTCTGGAACCTCACCAGGCAGTGTGGACACCCTCACAGTGTCAGGACTCACTGTCTGGATCCTCACCAGGCAGTGTGGACACCCTCACAGTGTCAGGACTCCTGCTCTGGAGCCTCACCAGTGTGATTATCTTAATCGTCCCCTGAGACCCCCCCAACGTAAGGCCGGATAATATTTTTCCAAATGGGTCATGGCTTCCATGAGCCCCTAAGGAAACATGCACTTTTCTAGGAGAAAAGCGGGTGGGTGAGGGAGAGGGCCCGGCTCTACCTGGAGCTCAGTGCAGCGAACTTGAACGTCGGAGGCAGCACTGGAGTCTTCCCAAGACTGGGACCGTCTCTCCGCGCCTCCTCCAGCTGAGGACCCCACTCAGGGAGAAGGGGACAGCCAAATGGAACCCCAGCCCACATGACAGTCCCAGGAAGCGTTGCCCAAAGCGTGTGAGGAGGGACAACCCGCCCTCAGGCTCCTCAGCAAGAAGCTGTCCTCAGTGATTAACAGCCCTAACCCACAGGGACTGCCTGCTCGGAATCTAAGCCCAGCCAGCCTTTCCATCCAAACAGGTCCTCGTCCGCCTGTCCATCACAATCCCAGTGGACACAAACCCAGCTCCTGAGGAGACCATCCCGGGCAGCTTCCTGAGCACGCACCAGTGGAGTGGAAAAGAACAGCAGACCAGGAAGGCACAGTGAGCAGAAAAAAGAGAGAAGATGGACAAGTGGACAGAAGACCAGCAGCATTTCAAGAAATAAAGAGGTTTGTGGGCAGGAACAAGGAGAAGCAGAAGCAACTGCTAACAGCCAAAAGCATGATTCCTGACGTACCCATTTGCTAGGGGTTAATACCTAATTCGACAAAGAAGGAAAGGGAGAGAATGGAGGAGGGGGAAGAGTGGCATCAGGTCAGAATAAACTGCACAGAAATAGACCAAGGAGAACACAGGGAGACGCCCAGCGGTTGGGACACAGGAAGGCAGAGAGGAGGCCTAACTGGCATTTCTGGAGAGTCAGAAAGGAGAGACAGGCAGCAGTGCAATGCGATATTTTAAAGGATAATCACCCATAAATTCCCCCCAAATAAAAGACAATTTAAAATATCCCTGATTCAAGGAGGCCAGCCACTTTCAAGAAGAATAAATCTACACAGAATTATGCACAGAAACATAATAGTGAAGTTATAAGACATTGAAAATGAGAGAAGATGCAAAAGCCACTGTGAAGAACAGGGATCGCCTCCAACCAGCCACAGCCAGCCCCAGAGCCGACTGGCCCCAGCACGCGAGGGAGAGGCCGAGGGGCATCCCGGTGGGCAGATGAAGTCGCCATCACAAGCGTCAATGACAGGAAAGAGCACCCTTCAACCACAAGGGTAGAGACTTCAGCACACCAGCAGGGCCTCGGTGTGGAGAAACGGACCCCATCCAAGGTCAATCCCTGCACCCGGGATAGCCA
The DNA here is from genome assembly GCF_902686455.1 of Sciurus vulgaris. Taxonomy (NCBI): domain Eukaryota; kingdom Metazoa; phylum Chordata; class Mammalia; order Rodentia; family Sciuridae; genus Sciurus; species Sciurus vulgaris. The sequence goes on from NC_136465.1 coordinate 180,454,747, forward strand.
AGGGGAGATCCGATGTGGGAAGATCAAGGAAGCACATGGAAATTGGCACACGTGGGCAGACTCTAAAGAGTCTTCCAAACTATTACAACAAAGGACTCTGAGTCTGTAGCACCTACAGCATAGAAGTCAGAGGAAGGCAGCGGAACGCCTCAGAGCAGGTAAGGAGACAGACTCGTTTTATAGCTTGACTACTGTGTGAGGGATCAGGTTTCTGGATTGACCACTGAAATCAGAAACATAGGACACATCGTCCAAATTGTTAGAGAGAAATTTGAAAGAGAAAAAAAGTCAGTGCAGAATAAAGCACTAATGAGGAGAGAGAAATAAAGAAAGATCAGGAAACAGACACAGCACAGGAGACCAATTATAAATCCAGATGTGCCACTGATTCAGGCAAGTGTGGTTAGGATAAAAATCCACTCAAAAGGCAGACAATCAAACTGGATTTAATAAAACCCAACCATACACCACTAGCAAGAGTAATAAGAAACTCAGAAAAGCACAGAAAAAAACGTGCAGTAATTCTAGTTACATTAATGTCAGAAACAAAAACTTCAAGTCAAAAGCATTGCGGGGAAAAAAGGAGGACATTACGCAGGCTCAGTCCGCGAGGCACCAGCAAGCCACGATGTGGAAGGGCTGCCAAAGCCAGCACGACCCACACTCACTGCTGACTCCAAGATCAGAGCAGGTTGACAGGCTGCACCCCACAAGCAGGGATGGTTCATTACTCAAAAGACGCCAAGCATGTTGACAAAACTGGCCCCAAACATCTGCAAATTTGATGGATCTGTATGTTCAGGAAGTTCAGTGGGACAGCAACAGGAGAAATATAAAAGTGAGACCCAAGGCACATCAGAATCAAAGGACGATAATCCCAGGGCAGAAAGAGGGCTGTGACATGAGGCTGAGAAGCACCACAGAGCACGCGGAGTGGCCGTGCGTGAGAGTGGGCTCCTCGGGGACCAGGAGTCAACAGAGAGACATCGTTGCGGAGGAAATGTCACCCTGTGAGTCCATACGTACAGAAAATAGACTTCACGAGTTAGGGCGAGATGAATATTTCTGTGAGGATCATAACTGAGAGAATGAATGGCAAACAGATGCTCCCTTTAAGAAATGGGTACGAGCAGGGTGGCACACACCTGTAATCCCAGAGACGGAGGAGGCTGAGGCAGGAGCCTTGCAAATCCAAAGCCAGCCTCAGCAACTTAGCAAGGCCCCAAGCAACTTAGTGAGAAATTGTCTCAAAACTTAAAGGGGCTCGGTTGCTAAGCTACCCTGGGTTAAAAAAAAAAAAGGAAAGAAAGGCATTAGAAAGCTCCAACCTAAGAGAAATGGTGTTGACAGAAAACTCACACCTCTACAAAAGGCAGTTGCAAACACGGCAGCCACGAGGGCAAGTGTAAAATGCCTACATGTATCTACTCGTGAACGTGCCTGCAGCTACTCACATTGTCATCGGTTAGTCAGCTTCCAACACTGTGACAAGATGCCTGAGATAACCACCTAAAGCGAGCAGCTGGATCTGTTCAAGTTCTAATCCGTGGTCAGTGTCTTGTTGCTTTGGGCCTGTGGCAGCACAAATGGCAGGAGTACAGGGTCGAGCAGTTTTCACCTCATTATGGCTGGGAAACAGAGAGTGAGAGGAAGAGACTGGAGTCCCACAGTCCCCTTTGCAGGCAAGCCCCAGACCTGAAGATCTTCCACTGGGCCCCACACCTTAATGGCCCCACCACCTGCCAAGCTGAGGACCGTGACTTCAACACCTGGCCTTGGGGAAGCACTCCAAACCCAGCTAGAGAGCATTCACAGGCCGTGCAATCACACTGAATCAACCTGCAGAAGGCCCAGCCATGCAGAGACCCACACAGCCAGGACGTCTAAGAATCCAGAGGTGGGTTTCCAAGCACCTATACAGCCAGGACGCCCCAGGACCTAGAGGTGGGCTCCCAAGCACCTATACAGCCAGGAGACCCAGGGCCCAGAGGTGAGTTTCCAAGCACCTATACGGCCAGGACGCCCCAGGGCACAGAGGTGGGTTTCCAAGCACCTATACGGCCAGGACGCCCCAGGGCACAGAGGTGGGTTTCCAAGCACCTATACGGCCAGGACGCCCCAGGGCACAGAGGTGGGTTTCCAAGCACCTATACGGCCAGGACACCCCAGGGCCCAGAGGTGGGTTTCCAAGCACCTATACAGCCAGGAGGCCCAGGGCCCAGAGGTGGGTTTCCTAGCACCTATACAGCCAGGAGGCCCCAGGGCCCAGAGGTGGGTTCCCAAGCACCTATACAGCCAGGAGGCCCAGGGCCCAGAGATGGGTTTCCAAGCACCTATACAGCCAGGAGGCCCAGGGCCCAGAGGTGGGTTTCCAAGCACCTATACAGCCAGGACGCCCCAGGGCCCAGAGATGGGTTTCCAAGCACCTATACAGCCAGGAGGCCCAGGGCCCAGAGGTGGGTTTCCAAGCACCTATACAGCCAGGACGCCCCAGGGCCCAGAGATGGGTTTCCAAGCACCTATACAGCCAGGAGGCCCAGGGCCCAGAGGTTGGTTTCCTAGCACCTATACAGCCAGGAGGCCCCAGGGCCCAGAGGTGGGTTTCCAAGCACCCATATGTCTAGAACATAAGGGTCCAATGGTGGCCTCCTGGGGTCTGGCCAATGCCGAGTTCTGGAGTCAGGCCTATGTGCTGGTGTTGAGTAACTCATACTCATTGGGTTGTCCCTCTTACACTGCATACTGGTGTCCACGTTTTTTTTTTTTTTTTTTCTTCACCTATTTGAATGCATTTAATAGCTTAAAGCAAAAATAAAACTGAGGTTTTTAACCCTAGTAGAGGTGATATGCAAAACCACACTGACAAAGACAAAAGTTGGTGCGAGAAGCTAAAGAAGATCTGGATGACCACACACCAAACACCAAATTATTTTATTGAATGGCTAACTACTTTTAAGATGTCAACTTTTCCTAAATTGACTCCAGTAATCAATGTAATAACAAATAAATTTTCAGCAGCATTTTAAAAATAAAAATTGAACCAGCCCCTAAAACTTGTATGAAAATATACAGGATCTGCAGCAATCAAACAAATTGTGTAAAAAACCTGCTGCATGCTCATATGTGCTTAATTTAGGCTTTACAAATAAACTAAAGTAATAACACATAAGGACAAAGAAGGGCAAATAGATCAATAGAACAGAATAGAGTCCAGAAATAGATAAACAATTATAGGGACAATTGATTTCTTGGTAAGGACCTCAAAGTCATTCAAAAGGAGGAGGAAATGTCCCCAACGCATTGTGCTGGATATACACACGGAAAATAAAAGCATATAGTGAGCCCAGAAGTCACCACTCCTGTCTCCACAAGAAAAAGCACCTGAGTGAAGTAAAAACCATCAACTCTTCTTAGACCATCCAGAGAATAGAGGCCACAGGGCACGTGCTGCCCCCTCACTGGAGAGACCAAAGGTGGATAGAGAATCACAGCTCGCCAGTGAAGAAGGCCATGAAAAACGACTCCAGGAGAAGCTGCGCCAAGGTACAAAAGCCTAAATACTAACTGAAAAATTGTCAGAGACTCGGCATGGACAAGTCTGAGAGTGACAAACTCCAGGGAGGCCCACGTTTAGTGTGTAGGTGTCCATGCATTTGTGAATTTTACCTCTAGTAACCCAACAGGTTCTCACAAGGAAAATGAGAGAACCACTCCTACTTCCACGGGCAGAGGGGAGAGGGAGCCATTTTGAAATACACTGGTGCATTCTGTGTTTCCTAGCAAGGCCTGTCCTCAGGAGGAACTATTTCACCAGAGCCACCCCAACTGAGGGGAAGCTTGACCGACCTGGAGGAAGGAGACTACCACCCAACTGCAACTCCTCTAGGCTCTGACCTGGGGAGGAATCACAACTCAGGCTCACTAAAAGACCAAATCCTCAGTGTGGAGCTACAGACTTCTCCTCTCCCCACACCTTACCACCATGTTAATAACAGGGATCACCACTAAAGGAGCCATATACCTCAGACCCTATTTAGGAAGGCATCTCTAGGGACACCCAACAGCAAGAGGGCTGACACAAAGACACAAGAAATTTTAGTCTCTGACACAAAGCGCTACAGCAAACAGTAAACACAATTCAAATCCCAGGCTGAGAAGCAGAACTTCACTCTGATGCTGGTCTACCTCAGTTCTTTCTACCTGATACATCATGCTCAGCTTTCAACAAAAAACTACCAGGCAAACTAAAAGGCAAAAACAGTTTGAAAAGATTTCAGCACCAGTACCAGAGGTGCTGAAATTGTCACACCAAGAATATAAAATTATTATGGTTAATAGGCAAGGGCACTAATTAACAAGTGGACGGCATGCAAGAATAGCTGGTGGTGAAAGCAGAGTCTGTATCTAAACAAGAGTCAGAAGACAAGGCCAGCAATCAGAAATGAAGACTGTGCTGCAGGGCTCAATAGCAGACTGGATACGACCAAGAAAAGTCAGTGGGCTTGGAAATGTGTCAGGAGAAACTCCTCAAACTGACAATGTGATGAGGAAAGGTAGCTCACAAAGGAACAGAATATCCAAGGACAGTGAGACAATCACAAGAGGGGCAAGATCCATGGAATGCAAACGCTGGAGAAAAGAAGAGAGAAAGGAACAGAAGAAGGAATGGAAGTAATATAACTGAGAATTTTACTAAATCAATGAAGAGAGCAAACCACAGACCCAGGAAGCTCAGAGAACACCACCCAGGACAAATGCCCGTCTTCACCAGGCACATCATGGTGGGACTGCAAGAGCCAATGGCAGAACACAATGAAAGAAGCAAAGAGGCACTTGACCCAAGGAGCAAGGACACAGTGACATCAGAGTCCTCTTCAGAAACCGTGCAAGCAAGAACAGAGGGACACATTTAAATGCTGGGGAACAGAAACCCCACCAGCCTAGAATTGTGCATTCAGAAAAAATTAACCTTGAAAAGTGAAAAAGAAATAAAAACCTTAGATAAACAAAACCCAGGAGGACTTGTCGCCAGTAGATCCGCCTTGCAAGAAGTGCTTAAAGAAGAGAGGGGAAGAAAGTTGATAAATCAGAAGCTCAGTTCTACATGAGCAGCCTTAAGAAAGAATAAATGATCCTGCAATGTGTATAATCAGAAAAATGAGAGTACACTCCATTTATGTATGATCTATCAAAATGCGTAAGTGCATTCTACTGTCATGTGCAACTAATTAGGACAAATAAAATTTTTAAAAAAATTTTTTTAAAGAATGAATGAAGGTAAAATCACATTCTCTCTATTATTGAGGTAGCAGATTGCAGTTTGTTCAATATAATAGCAGCAGTGAAATTGGTAGGGGTGCCCTTGGATAGCAGATGGTTGGTGCAGGGCGGGAGGGTCTTCAATGTGGTCACAGGACCTTGTACCACCTGTGAAGCAGTGAGTGTGGACTTGGAGTGTTTTAAAATGAACAATGAAAACTCTGAAACAATCCTTAAGTAGTATAACTGAGAGAAGAGAGAAGAGACTCAGCTGAAATGCTCAATTACAACCAGAGGAGACCACTGAGGGAGGGAGAAAATGAGAAAGAAACAAAGAAGAGAGTGGGCGGATGTAGAAGCAGGAGCATGTGGATGTTAACCCAGCTGTTCGATAATCATCTCCAACAACGATGATCCAAATCCACCCAGGGAAGGGCAGAGACCGTTCAGATATCAGAGAGAAAAAAGAGCGGAAGACGAAATGAGGCCAACTCTATGTTGTCCACACGAAAACCCACTTTATATAAACACGGAGCAGATTGAAAGCACGCCTGGTGCAGGCGCCAGGCTGAGACCAGGGAAGGAAGCCAGCACAGGAGAACGAACCTCAGGTGAGCAGCCTCGCAGCGAGAGAAGCCCAGGCACAGAAAGGGCTGCAGGCAGGAAGAGGCCCACTGTGCAGGGAGGCCAGGCCTCACTAGGTCTCTAAGTCGCTCAGACAGACAGAGCAGCCGCAGCCGCAGCGGCAGTCGCAGTCCCAGCCAGCCCTCTCCTCATGACACAAAGCTAACGTGAGATGTTGGGCAGAATTAGACACAGACTGAACTCTAAAGAGGTCAAGCGGGCACCGCGGAGGTGGTCCCGATCTGGGGCGGTGACACGTTTCCGGGAGCAGTCGGCAGAGCAACAGCAGGGGCCCACACAGGGAGTGGCTGAAACGGAGCCTTCTGCTCACCCGGGACACCACTATCAAAACACGCAGCGGGCGGGAGAACGTGGCTGCAGAACAGGCCCCTCCAGCAAGGGGCCAGAGGAGCCGGAGGGTGAAGGACTCAGACATCACCGGATGAAGAGGCAGAGGACCCAGGGGAAAGGGCGCAAGCCTCCACAGACGGCTCGCGAGAACGGCCAACAGGTGCTTGGAAAGCTGCTGAGTGTTCAGCCACCAGAGAGACGCAGGTTAAGACCATGGCAGGTGACCTCGCACGCCCACCAGAGGGGTCAGGGGGCAGGCCAGCACATCACGGAGCACAAGCACCCCGCCAGGCCCCTGGGCAGAGGCTGGACCGAAGCTCTGCGGTGCACACCCAAGAGCCCACGCGATCTCCGTCCACGCATCGCCCTGGCGTTCACAGCGGCCTTGCCACGTGTAAGTGTGAAACATCCCCAGGACGGGAACCACTGGGACCGCGTGATTCCATCCGGGAGAGCGGGAGCAGTCCCTCGGGAAACGGCCCGTCCTCACCGAGTGCCACCGTCCGCACATGACTCACATCCAGCATGCTGGGTGCAGGCTTGGGTTGTGCAGCGCCTCACCTGCGGGCCTCAGGGACCGACCGTGCATCTCGTGTGGGCCCTGTGCCTCTGAATCAGTGCATAAGGGGCGCACATGCCCTGGAACGCAGAACCTGGAACCTGCCTGCGCCTGGGCCCCGCATCCTTTCCTCCTGTTAATCCTGTCCTGGGCTCTAGCTGGGTTTCCGTGGGGCACGCACGGTGTGGAGGGGGGCTGTCCCTGGGTGGGAGCTGGACCAGGAGGGCTCAGGGAGCCATGGGCGGCTCCCCTCACCCAGCGCAGGGGTCAGAGGAAGCGGGCAGGCCACCCCCAGGGCCTCCGTGCATCCTCCTTCCCTGCAAGGTCAGCACACATGGAAAGAGAGAAAGCGTGCATCCTTCGCCCTCCCGCCCACTCCACACAGCTGGGGGCGCGTGGACTCCTGACTGTGGAAAAGGCCGGTGCTGACTTCCCTCCTCGGGCCACGGGCACTCAGCTCAGAGGGCGCCGCCAGCAACCAGCGGCCCCCACCACAGGCCCCTGCACACCGGATGGTGTCAGAGACCTGGCCCAGAACTGGTGCTGCCCAGGCACCCCCCTGGGCCTCTGGGAGTGGCTTCTGGATGCTGGGCAGGGACAACCACCAGCCAGGCATCAGTGCTGCAAGGGTCCAGAGCAGAGTGGCTGGGGACACCTCCGGGTGCAGCTGACACCAGCACATGCAACTCCCCACGTCCCAGGTGTGCGAGGCAGAGTGCCGTCCCCACCAGAGACTCAGTGCATGTGTGCATGTCCTAAGGGACAAACTGGATGTCATCAAACAGCAGCCACACATCGTCAACAGTGTGTGCACACGAGCATATGTGTGTGTGTACACATGTGAGTATGTGTGTGTATGAGCACGTGTACACATGTGAGTGTGTGTGAGTGTATGAGCACGTGTACACATGTGAGTGTGTGAGCATGTGAGTGCATGTATACATGTGAGTGTGTATATGAGTATGTGTACACATATCAGTGTGAGTATGTGTGAACATGTGTGAGCACATGCACGCATGTGAGTGTGTGTGAGCACGTGGGCACATGTCAGTGTATGTGAGCATGTATAAGCACGTGTACATGGGAGTGTGTGAGCACATGTACATGTGAGTGTGTGTATGAGCATGTGTGAATGCATATACACATGTGTGTATATGAGCATGTGTACACATGTCAGGGTTTGTGAGCATGTGTGTGAACATGTGTGAGCGCATGTACACATGTGTGCATGAGCATGTGTACACATGTGAGTGTGAGCATGTGTGAGTGCATGTATACACATGAGTGTGTATATGAGTGTGTGTACACATGTCAGTGTTTGTAAGCATGTGTGAATATGTGTGAGTGCATGTATGCATGTGAGTGTGTGTGACCATGTGTGCACATGTCAGTGTATTGTGAGCATGTGTAAGCACATGTACGCATGTGAGCATGTGAGCACATGTACATGTGAGTGTGTGTATGAGCGTGTGTGAATGCATATACACATACAAGTGTGTATATGAGCGTGTGTACACATGTCAGTGGTGTGTGTGAGTGTGTGTATGTAAACGTGAGTATGTGTGAGCATTTGTGTGCATGACTGTGTGTGCATGTGACTGTGTGTGCAAGTGCATGTGTTTGTGTGCCGCGTCCCAGCCCCTGGGCTCTGCCTGCTCACTCTTACCCTCTAAGACCCCTCACCCACTCCTCGCCTCCTCCTGAGTCAGCCCCTCTGCTCTACAGCTCCCGTTCCCGAGGTCGCCCAGGAGGACCAGCAGCTGCAGGGAAGGGAGGGCTGCTGCCTGAGGTGCCCAGGACGTTGCCACTGTTGTGTTTGTGCTTGTGAGTGTGTGTGAGTGCACGTGTGTGTGAGCGTGTGTCTGTATACTCACATGAATGTGCATGTGTGTATTCATGTACAGGTAAATGTTGTGCATTTGTGTGTGAGTACTGGGGTATGTATGTGTAAGTATTGTGTGTGTGTTCGTGTGAATGTGTGTTAATGTGTGAATGAGTGCATGTGTGTGCTCATGTGTGTGTGTATGAATGTGTGCATGTAGGTGTGTGCGTGCAAGTGTGTACGTATCTGAGTGCATGTGAGTGTATGAGTATGGGTGCTGGTGCGTGCACATGTGTGTGAGTGTGTGACCAATGGCCATTTGACTCTCCTGCCAGGAGCATGGACCTGCAGGCCTCGTGCAGCTCCATGAGCCTGACCTGTGACCTTGGCCTGGCCGTGGAGGGACGCCTGGCCTCCGTGGCAGAGGTGAGATGTGAGGGAGCTGCCACGGCACAGGCCCACCAACTCCGCCTATGGAGGAGGGCTCCCATCGGACCCAACCGTGGCCACCCAGCCAGCCCCCTGTGAGGAGCCAGAGGGGCCCGTCCCTGAGACACCACCAGGATGGACAGGTGCCCCCAACCTCAGCAGAAGAGGACAGCAGGCCTCAGTGTCCAGGCTGCCAGCCTTCCTGCCCACATCTACATCAACCTGATTGTCCCTGAGGGACCAAGCCAGCAGAGCCCCTGGCCCCAGAGCCCCCAGCAGGGACCAGCCCCGTGATGGGACAGAATGGAACAGGCTCTGTGCAGAGCCACAGGGCCTGTGAAAAGCAGCCCGAGGTCCAGCAGGATGCAGGAGCTCCCCAAGCTCTGCCAGCTGGTACAGGACAGATCCAGGCAGAGGCCACGCCCAGGAGCTGCGGAGCAAGCGGGCCAGGAGGGAGGGTGCCAGGAGAGAGCCAGCCAGCCTGTGCCTGTGGGAGGGCCACCTGCCCGCTCCCTCCCCATTGCTGCTCAGAGGCCATGCTTCACAAAGACTCTGGTGTCCAGTACCCACCTTGACAGCCTCCCACCCAGGGACTCTGGTTCAGCCCAGCTTTCTAGGAGGTGCAGCCTGGCCATGCAGGCTCCCAGGGGGATCCCCCAACCCAGCCCAGAGGCAGCTGCCAGAGAGGCAGAAGGGGCAGGTAGGCACCGGGCAGCTATGCCGGGCAGCTTTGCCGGGCCCTGCTTGTGGCTCCCAGGCCCTGGAGGAGGCTGAGGGCTGTGCAGGAGGGAGGGCAGGTGACCAGAGCCCCCATCCCAACCTCAGGACCCCAGAGCTGTGTGCGGGCAGAGTCACAAGCGGCCAACCAGCTCACAGGCACGGGGACCCAGTGGACAGCGCCTGGGACAACTGCAGGCCCAGCTGTCCATCCACCTCCAGCTTCCAGAAGCCAGGTGGGATCTGGAGCAGCGGGAAGCTGCAGGGCCACACGGGTCAGCGACCCCAGCCCCCGGCCGCCCTGTTTCCCCAGCTCACCTGCGGCAGAGGGTCCAGAACCGCTGGCCCTGGCGTCGGTGTGTCCCGTGGGCTGCTCACGCCCAGCTCCCAGGGCCCTCGGGCCAACTGTTGGGGCTTGCACCTGCCTATCCGGAACAGGCTGCAGCCCCCTGGGGCCCCTCTCCCCTTCCCGCCTCCCACCCAGCACAGACTCGCCGTCCCCGAGGGCCCAGGCTGCCTCTCAGAGAGCTAGAGGGGCAAGGATCCGGCCTGTCAGGTGCCAAGACAGCTGCTTTGTAGACGAGCGGAGGACGGGCCTCGGGAGCCCACGAGCTCGGCCTTGTCAGAGCCCCAACCAGACCACTGCCCTCCAGCACCCCAGGGCCCAGCCCCCCTGGCAGGCCTAAACGGTGGATTTTCACTCTTTCAAACTCTTCTCCACTGGGCTCAGTTAATTACAAAACTGGTTCACACTCTGTGATTCTGATGTGCCTGCACCTTCTGGGGCCAAGTAATTAGACTGTGGCTTTCACAAGCAGTGGAGCGTGGCCCGCGGCCCAGGCGCACCGCAGACAAGCTCCCTCCAGCGCCACCGCCCGGCACCCAAGCCTGGGAGGCCTGATGGGATGGAGCCCCCCCAAATTAATTAGCAATTAAAACTTTATTTACAAAAGCAATTCATGAGTACACATCTTGTTAAAATGCAAACTATTATTTCCAGACGACTTTTAAATAAGAAATGAACAGCAATGCCCGAGACTGACGGTGTGCTGTGCGAGAACATCTTCAAAAACAATTTGCTGAATATTAATGAACTGAAAATGTCATTTCTGGTCCAATTACTAGAAGTAATTAGTTTTTTTAATTATGGAGGAAGTGGAATTTTAATAAGGTCAATTTTACAATTACAGTTTAAAAAATACTAATTGTATTGTCATCCCATCTTATATAATAAATGACATTAACTTGCTAACATCTGTTGATTTTCATGTAAATAAAGCAAAAATATGGTGGCCCTGGGCTCTGTGGGAGTGGCGTTTAACGAGAGGACGTTTGTCCAGCGCAGGGCGCAGGACCAGGGCTCCTGGGCGGTGGCCTGCGTGCACCCCAGGAGCCTGGGACGCCCCTCAGCAGCCCAAGACAGGAACTGCCCAGCCTCCTGACTGCACACACCTGCAACCCACCCTCGGCCAGGGCAGCAGGCGGCGGGACCAGGCATGGCGTCTGTCTCCCCCAGGGGCAGTGCAGGCGTCTGGGCGGGTGCACTGGCTCCCTGTGCTTCACCTCCGGTGGGAAGCCACACCCTGTGTCCAGCCAAGCGTGGCTGAAGGACGAGACAGGAAAATCTGGAGTTGAGGACTCAATCATGAGACACTGTGCGAGATGGCCCCAGTCACGTGGTTTCCCTGCTGGTGCACAGGAAGTTCAGAGGCAGGCCCTGGATGTGGGAGGGACCCGCTGGAGCCAGATGACTGGCTGGCCTCCACCCCTGTCCTGTGTTTCACAGAAGCAGCTCCTACCGGGCCCCTTTGTATCTGTACCACTGTGAATAAATCAGGCGTGGGCTCCTTCCTTAGAGCCAGACCTGGACGGCTCCCCGTCATGCCCTGCCTCTAAGACAATTCTGTCTCCTGTAGCTCTTCCTGAAAAATAAGATCCAAAGCTTTTATTTCACAGCTAGCCTGTCTCCTGCAGGAAGCCTCTCCCTCGCCTACGCGGGACTACGGCAAGACCCTGGCGGGAGCTGGGGCCCAATCCAGCTCTTCCTCAGCCCCAGAACTGCAGGAGCGGCGGGTCCACACGTCCCCACTTTCTCCCCCGGCCCATAGCTACCCGCCAACCCCAGCCGCTCCTCCTGCCTGCTGCACTCCAGCCGTGCCCTCCCTGGTGCACTGGCCTTCCGTGGTGACTCTTGGTTCCACGGAACAGAGTCCTGCCTGCTCCCCAGCAGGAGCCCCTGCTGTGCTCCACAGCTGGGCAAGGCTACAGTGCACTCCCAGGTGCCACCGCTCAAGGGTAGGTGGTCCCATCTGCAGCATCCTGGGTGTGGTTTGTGTCCCCCAAGGCTTCCTGTGAGGGTTCAGAGGGTGGGACAGTAGACCACGGTGTTGGGCGGCGGGCTGGTTTAGAGAAGGTCGTCCGGCGGAGCCCCACAACTGGACTCGGGTTCTTATGAGAAGGAGAGAGACCAGGACACACACACACGCGCACACACACACAGTCCCTCCCTGCCTCTCGCCACTGAATGCCAGCGTCACCCCAGGACCCTGCCAGCAGGACAGTCATCACCAAGTGCAGTCCCCTGGCCTTGGCCCTCCAGAACCACCAGCCCAACATCTCTTCTCGATGACTTGCTCTGACTCTGGCCCGGGCTACAGACGACAGAAAACAGGACTAATCCAAGGCCCAGTGCTGGTATCAGGCTAATTAAGTACTATGTGTTTTTAACAAACACAGCTCGGTCGCTCAGTCCCACTCGGCAGCAAGAGCAGCTTGATTTTCTGAGCATCTACCACAGGCCCAGCTGTGGGTGCTTTCCGTGTGGTTTTATCTAGTCACAAAAGCCTTAGAGGTTTAATAAGGGTCTGCACACTCTGCTACTTATGGGAGGCAACTCGGCTCTCAGTTCTGTCCAAGAACTCAAATAACAGCTTGGAGTTTGCAGCACTGAGCCACAGACTCTGCACAGGAGGGACCGGGCCCTCCCTGCCCAGCGGGGCCTGACCAGCAGCATCTCCTATAGCCTGCGGTGTGGCCTCACCAGGAGGAGGCAGAGTGAGAAGAAGGGGCAGGTCCTCGGTGTCTGGAGTCCACTCCAGTTCAGCCCTCCATGTCCTTTCCTGCCCAGCCTTTACCCAAAACACCCCTGCCCACTCTGCTTGAGGACGGCTGACCTCAGGTATGTCCAGGGTCCTCTCCTGCCCTCTCCTGAGAGCAGCCCCAGAGCTCAGCCCCTGGGCTGGAGACACCTCAGGCCCAAGTCCCTTTCTGAATCTAACCATTGGGAGGGGGGTCACTGCCTGACCCAGAGTCCACCACCCCGTCTCCTCTTGAACCCACTGCCCTCCCCACTACGTGGTCATCCATGACCTCCTGTGTGGCAAGTTCACCTCTGGCTGGGCCTGAATCCTTCCTGGCCCTGGGGTCCAGGCCGGGGCCCCGTGTGGGGACATAGTCACAACTTGGCAGCCGCAGGTGAGGCGCAGCTCACTGGAATCACACAACACCCACACCCTGGGGCACCTAAACCTGCAGCAAACAACCCGTGTCAAAGCCGTCCAGTGAGGCAAGGCCTCAGCAGCCTCCACCCTCCACTTGAGGCAAGGAGGCCACGGCCGCCTCCACCCTCCTTCCTTGACCTTCACAGCCGCAGCAGCAGAGCCGGATCTCGGTATCTGAGGAATGACGGCTCACAAGGCAGGAGAGGGTGGCAGGGGGGCCCTCGGGGCTGCAGGTGCTGGAGGAGGCCTGGACTCGGCCATCCCACACAGGGGCGCGAGCCAGGCTGACCTTGGCCCTGGCTGTTCACTCTGGGTGGCACCACCCCACAAGGGTCCAGCATGGCCGTAACCCCCCAGTAAGCATCAGCTGCGGTGCAGGGCTTGGAAGGGCCGCAGGCCCCCCGCCCACATCCTGGCCCCGCTGCCCGGGTGAGGACGTGTCCCTGCCAGGGAGCAGCCTGCCATCGTTAAAATGGTTTGTGGGCGTTTGTTACATCCTTAGGAACGTCTTGTTGAATTTTAATTACCCAGATTAAGATCTATTGGCATAATTATTGAGATATATAAAAGTTTTATTTAAACATGGGTATCCTGGAAATGAATGCTCCCAGGACAATAAACGATTTCACTGCCTCGCCCCAGGAGGCGTTTGCAGGGCTGAGGATGTGCACACCGGGCCAAGGACGCCCCCAGAGCGCCCCTCTCCTGGCCCCGGCCTCGGAAGCCTCTGCAGAGACTGGTTCCCCGGCTCAGGCTGCTCCACAGAAGAGGTGCGCGGCTGCCTGAGCTCAGCTGCCCGGCCTCGCGCCCTCAGGGTCTGTGAGGGCCACTCAGCCCCAGCAGGAGGGAGAGGAGGCTGGAGCCAGAGGTCCTGGTCATGCCCTGCATGCATGGCGCTGTGTGCAGGGCCGTGCCGCCTCCCGCCACCCCCACTCATGCGCCACCGGGAAGGGCCAGTGCCTGTACTCCTGCTGCAGCTCAACAAACCTGCTGCTTTGTTGTTTTAGAAAGTGAAATGTAGGAGCCGGAGGGCTGGCCAACAGGAAAACCAGGACGACCCAGCTCTGCTGGCCACAGGAACACCGTCCAGGGCCCGAGGTGAAAGCCAGCGTCCAGGAGTGTCCTCCAGGAGTCCTGGTGGCTCTGAGGGGCAGAGGGGAGTCCTCTCAACCAGGACACAGAGCACATGGCCTGGGGCTGGCTCAGGCACTGCTCAAAACCATGCCCTGCTGGACACAACGAGTTTCATCTTCTACTTGCAAAAGGGACAGAGGAAGAGTGCCGGTCAGCAAGGAAACGAGAAAGAAGCGGAGACAGCAGGAGGACGCAGCAGCCCTGAAGGCCAAGCAGCACTAGCAGCTGCCCGAGAGCCAACAAGGACCAGCGTGTTGAGGCCAAGGCTGGCCCGCCCCGCGGGCAGGGTGAAGACGTCGTGTCTGGACACAGGTTCAGCACAAGGCAGATGCTGGGGATCGAACCCAGGGCCTTGTGCTGGTAAGGCAAGCACTCTACCAACTGAACTATGTGCCCAGCCCTAGAAATCTTTCCATTCGGCTCGCAGGGCAAGTTCACCCTGGAGCCGGTCTGAAACAGAGGCCAGAGACCTGCCATCACTCTCTGTTCTGTTCTGGCTCCAAGGAGTGGCGCGCTGGCTGGGCAGGAGGTCTGAGCATGCAGGAGGTCCCCGCTGAGCCGCTGGGGGACATTAGCACTTTAAAGGCAAGGGGGGGGGGGCGCTGGGAGCTTCATTTTTATTCATTTTCCCAAGATCACTTCTGACCAAAGAAGGGCCCCAGGGCTGGCTGTGCTCACTGAAGGAAGAGCTCTGCTCTTGGAACACACGCACGCACACGCACAGCACACATGCACACACGGGTGCACACACCACGTCTAATGTGCCGGGCACAGGCCTGACCCCGGGAGACAAAGCCCTGGGTTGTGGGAGGCAGGCCAGGTGGGGCTGCGGGAGGCAGGATGGGAGGCGGACCGGGCCTGGGTGCAGCCTCTGCAGTCCCAGCACCATCCCTAACCCTCCACAGCGCCCTCAGACGGGAGGCTCCGGGAGGCCAGGCCCAGGTGCAAATGTGCTCACGGCCCTGTGGCCAGGGAAGGCTGGAGCTTGGCTCCCAAACTCCACAGCGGCCACACTCAGTTCCTGTCCCCGGTTCAAAGTCCGGCCCAGAGACGGAGGTGCCAGAAGACCACGGAGGCAGAAAGAGAGTGTGGTGGGGGTCGAGGTCGGCGGGGGGAGCAAGGGTCACCTCTGCTGAGGACAGTGAGGCTGCAGCCCTGGCTGAGCAAGGATCACCTCCCAGCACTCGAGATGCCCCTGCCGGGATGCCATCTGCAGAAAGCCACGGTCGGCACTCCAAGGGCTCATCCCACCACCAAAAGAGCAAGCGTCCAGCAGAAGGACCACCAGCGTGTCAGAACTCTGCAAACGAAGGTCTACGGCAACGGGGAGCGCCGAGTTCAGTCCCCAACAGACTGGGATTTTACCTGCCCTTGACCAGACCCTGGACTCAAACGCACGACCGTTCCCTGCATGGAGCCGGGTTCCTGGGCCTGCAGGGGGCAGAGTAGACCTGTCCAGGGCCACCTGAAGGACCGCTGTAAGGTGCTTGACCGGCACTGGCTGGAGGAGGCAAACGGGACGGCGTTCTTCTCAGCCCTGCCCTGGCCACGGTGCTGTCCAGCCAAGGGGAGCAGGGTGGGGACCAGCGTCCGCTGGGGAACAGCAGAGGTTTGCGCTCCTCCACCTCGCTACCAGAGAAGCCATAGGCTGAAGAGTCTTTGCTTGGAATGTTCTTTTAGAAGTAAGGCCTGAAAAGCCTTCGGCCAGCATGACATTGGCCCCGAGGACGGAATGAGGCTGGGGAAGCGCGTGGGTGAGTGGGGCTGGGGCAGTGGGCCAGGAGTGAGCGTCAGACGTGGTGGGGGTGCCCAGGGTGGTATGGAGGAAGGTGTGGGGCCTGGGGCCTGTGACAGGCCATGTGTGTGCACACCACGCACATGGGGCACATGTGTGTGTGTGCATACCGTGTTACATGTGGCCACGCACACATGAGCATGTGTGACACATGATACATGGGGGTGCATGTACCACACGTTATACATGAAACACACGTGCCAGGATGTGCAGTCCACGGGAGTTCCCGAGTGTGCGCACACCAGACGTGATTCGTGGATTCCCGCGTGTGTGTGAGCACCACACCCCATGTGCAGGCGTGATATGTGGGGATGTGCCTGTCCTGTGGTCTCACAGGGACCCGGTTCCTCACCCCTGGGGAGTTCCCACATCAGTCAAGCTGGGGTGGTGCTCCAGCGTGGCCTGTCACGCAGACCCAAGGACAGGTAGCTCTGGCTGAGGCGCCTAATGAGCTCTGCTCGCTGTTCTGGTTTTAATTGGCATTTCCTGTCGCCGGGAAGGCAGCGGTGTCTGCTCATGAAGCCTACCGCCACTAATTGTTCTTCTGCCCTGACACTGGGTGGACCCCACGTGGCTCACAAAATGTCATACTCTTTGTCCTAATGAGCCAAATAATTTATAAATGCCAAAAGCAGTGATGTTTGCATTTATCGCCTCTTAGGGTTGATCAGTATCAGGTTCACACTTCCTTGGACATGCAGTTTTTCTTTCCTGATTTGCGTGGTATGAATTAAATAATAGCCACAGCATCAAGACTCACTGACCATTTCTCACTATTTGCAGGGTCAAGACAGGTAGATGAGTTGGACCATGAAAGATTCTGATGACGTGCAATTTAAGATTTAAAAAGCAAAGGAAGCATTCACGATGATCAACATGCACCAAGCTCCAGGACTTCAGCACCAGCAGCCTCACGGAGAGCCCGTGCTGCCTGTGGAGATTCTGTGTGCCACCCACGCACACACAGGCATGTGCACCCACGCACACACAGGTGCACACACAGGCCTGCACACCCACGCACACACAGGCATGTGCACCCACGCACACATAGGCATGTGCACCCATGCAAACACAGGTGCACACACAGGCCTGCACACCCATGCACACACAGGCCTGCACACACAGGCATGTGCACCCACGCACACACAGGTGCACACACAGGCCTACACACACAGGCATGTGCACCCACGCACACACAGGTGCACACACAGGCCTGCACACACAGGCATGTGCACCCACGCACACACAGGTGCACACACAGGCCTGCACACCCACGCACACACAGGCATGTACACTCATGCACACACAGGTGCACACACAGGCATGTGCACCCAGGCACACACAGGCATGCACACACACACAATGCTGCACACTGTGCAGGTTGATCCATCGTCAGCTCCCCTGAGGGAGACGCCCAGGTGGAGGTCTGGGGCGAGGGGCTCTGGGTGGCCTGCGAGAGTGTCTCCAGAGATGACCGGCAGGTGGGACAGCCAGCGGAGAGATGTCCCTCAGAGTGGGCAGCTCTGCTCAGTGGGCGGGGCCTGGGTGGAAGCAGAGGAGGGAGGAGGAGGCCACGTGGGCTGGAGTCCAACTCTTCCCGAGGAGCCGTGGTCGCGATGCCCCGCCGTGGCTGTGGTGCTCCAGCCCCTCTGCCACGTGGACTCTGACCAGTGCCTCCGGGAGCTGCAGCTCTTCAGTCTGGGCTGCGTCGCGGCTTCCCCTTGTCCTGAGGCGCCAGCTTCTGAGGTGCCAGCGCCTGGTCTCCAGCTCTGCAGTTTGCAGACAGCCATCGTGGGACTCGCCCGCTTCTGGTCCTGCAGGTCAGCCCTCTAATGAGTCCCTTCTGTGATCAAGCACCGACCTCTGCCGGCTCTGCGCCCCCAGAGAGCTGGTACACAGGGGCCCATAGGGCCGTGTGCACAGGACATACACACCTCAGACACATGTGCACTCATGCGCACCCTGCAGGTCAGCGAGCCCACTGCTGAGGGAGGGGCCCTCTTCCACATCCCACGTAGGGGCAGCCCCAGGCCACGTGCCGTGTGGTCTGCATGGGACACTTGCTGGAGAGCCACTGAAGCACCACTGGACCTCTGAAGCCTGTCCTTCCATCTGGAGAAGGAGCAGGCTGATGCTTGAGCCCAGGGACCCCGGACAGCTGAGTGCGTGGCCTGACATCCACAAGAGGACTTCTGCCTTAGATTGCAGCCTCCGTCCACACTGCAATCCATGAGCAGAGTCTGACAGGTGACCTCCCAGGATGCAGAGGAAACCCGGGGCTCCTGGAGGCACAGTCCCTCCCAGGGACGCAGCACTGAGAGCCCCACTGTGCCCTGCCCAAATGAAGGACTGCTGCTGGCCCACCCTCACTGGCTTCTAAGGGGGCAGGACAGGTCTGCAGCCTCCCACAACCTGGCCCACCCTCCCTGGCTTCTAAGGGGGCAGGACAGGTCTGCAGCCTCCCACAACCTGGCCCACCCTCCCTGGCCTCCTCTAAGGGGCAGGACAGGTCTGCAGCCTCACACAACCTGGCCCACACTCCCTGGGCGCCTCTAAGGGGGCAGGGCAGGTCTTCAGCCTCGCACAACCTGGCCCACCCTCCCTGGGCACCTCTAAGGGGGCAGGGCAGGTCTGCAGCCTCGCACAACCTGGCCCACCCTCCCTGGGCACCTCTCAGGAGCAGGACAGGTCTGCAGCCTCGCACAACCTGGCCCACCCTCCCTGGGCACCCACCAGGCACTCCTTTGCTAGGAAGGAAGCCAGCATTTTGGTCTGGGGGCCTTTGGGTGTCTCCCAGCCAGCAGGCATCTGGGGTGGGGACAAGAGCAGCCCCCGCCTCAGGCCAACCTCAGAGCTCCACAGCAGCATCACCCGATCAGCGTGGGCTCCCGGGACACCTCGGTGTTCCCAGTGGACAGGGGCTTCCTGCCTCTGGGGCTGGGGTGGGATTCGACTGTGTCATCTGCAGGACCGTGGCCTCCCTCCTGGGGCCCCCGGATGTGGGCGTGGACGCCGTCAGGAGCTTAAGACTACTGAAACAGAGTGCGGCAAGGGCCGCGGGCTGCACCAGGCGCGGTGGGCTGTCTGCGGGGGGCCTCAGATCTCCGCAGGGAGTGGGGTACGCAGGCTTCCAGGCCTGGGAGGGGCGTCCCTGGTGCTGTCAGGAACAGGACCCCTCTGAGTCCGGACAGGAAGGAAGAGGTCCTGACCCCGATGTCTCCATTTCACGCTGGCGCAGAGGCGGGGAGAAGGTGGGCGACACCCAGACGGATGGCAGTCTGTCCTTGAGTTCCCAGGCCTCAGGTCACCCCGGGCCCTCACTCCGTGCTCGCTGCCACGTCCTGGCCCCCAGCCTGTCCTCGCCTGTGGCTGTGGGGTCCGGCTGGCCTGTGCTGACCTGCACCAGAGACGGGAGGGCCCCGCAGCCAGGATCTCCACGCGCTCCGGCTCCCGCCACGCCTCCCAAGGGCTGCTGGGACCCCAGGACTGGAGCCCTTCAGAGGCGGGAGGGCGCCCAGGAGGGCAGCGCCAGGGCACAGCTGTGCTGAGATCCCCCGGCCTCTGCTCCCCGCCTGGGGACGCCACAGGCTTTTGATGTAAAAAGACATTTTATTTATGTTTCTCACGATTCAGACTTTGAAGCAGAACAGAATTGGTTGAAATTAAGCCAGCGATGGACTCACAGACTTCCGGGGGCAGACAGGTGTCCGGGCACCTGGCAGGCGCAGCCGCTCTGTTCCAGCCTGTGCAGACCCGCCGGCGCGCTGGGGCCGGCCTCCTGCCTCGCCCAGGGCACTCTGCCCCCAGCTGCACCTCCGGACTTCCCGGGTGTGCCGCAGCATGCTGGCTCTCTCCCTGCATCCCCCGCATGCCAGCGAGGGTGGCCTTGGGGCGCGGGGCCCCTCCTTCCCTCCACTGCAGGGTCCTGTACATGTCCCACAAACGTCCCTCAGGACCCACCCAAAGGATGCAGAGGGCGATCCACCAAAGCCCCAAGCAAAGGCTCCCGCAGCCCGTCTGGGCCCTTACTCAGGTGTGAGGCTTGTCCTTGGCCAGAGGCCCTTGTCTCTGCTGGTCCATGGGTGGAACTCAGGACCCACCAGCTGTCCACACTGGCAGCGCTGTGCTCCCTGGCCATGGCTCCCTGAGCAGCACTGGTAGCCACGATCTACAGGGCCACAGGTGCGAGGTGCTGCAAAGGCACCGAGATGACGGGCGTGCCCAGGCTGTGCATAGCCCGTTGCCAACTCTGCAGCTCCAGGAAGGACTCAGGCATCTGGGGCTTGCTACCAAGGGGCCTGGAGCCAGCTACCAAGGGCACGGCGGGCTGAAGACCATTCTGTAACCGCTCGGTCCTCGTCGGGCAGCACCGCCGTGTGCCACGCGGGGCCCTGTCACCCTCCCCTCGCTGCCAGCAGGGTGCTGAGCTGCTCTGCGGGGGTGTCCCCTGGGGGAGGCGTGCCATGTCCACAGCACCAGGCCTGCATGTGCCCTCCTGCTGCACGTCACCGTCACCATGCACAAGGGTCCCTCCTGGAGAGCGGTGCCCAGGGCTCTGGGGTCACCCAGCTGTTCCCACCCCAGGTCCTGCCCTCTCCTCAGCAGGACCCCCTGCCCCTGGTCAGTGGGTGGACAACTGCAGGGGGTCCAGGAGGTGGGTGTCGCTCGGTTCCCTCCTGTGTCTCTGCAGGGCTGGCCCGAGGTGACCCTGGAAGAACAGGGCAGCAGCCCATGCCCTTCTGCCCCTCAAGCAGAGTGTGCCTCCCAAGTTCTGTCTGCTCAGGGTGGACGTCTGGTGCCGTGAAGCACTCCTGCCTCCCGTGAGGCCTGTGACGTCCCTCCCAGGCGGCCCTGGGCCCTCCCGCTCCTGGAGGCTCCTGCAGGTACTTGAGGAACACGCCAGAACCCAGCACTCGGCCATCCTCGCTCTCTCATGCCGCCCACCGTGTCTGGCTGTGGGTTTCTCTTTAAAATCCTAAGAATCCTAAGGAGACACTGCAGCCTCCGTCAGCTGGGGCTCCCCAGGACCTGCAGGGCAGCCTCTGCCAGTGGGAGCCCGCAGTTGCAGCGAGGACGGGCACAGCATCCCGTTCCCGCCGGGCTCGTGGCCTGACCACCTGACCCAGCCTCCTGGCCGCTGTCCGCGTCAGGCAGGACATTTGTCAGGGTGTGTAAGGGCAGGCGGGTGAAGCGTGAGGGAATTAATCCACATGACACAGGGCAGCAACCCACATGGGCACACGGAGGGGCGTCTTCTGGGCCCTGCAAGGGGGATGGGGCCTGAGAGCGCTGGGTGAGGGCCTGCATAGGGGCCCAGGAGGGACGCCGGCATGTGTTCCTGAGGTCAGGATGCAGCCCACCCCCCACGGTAGGATGCGCTTCCTTGTCCTCTGGACTGGGGCTGGCAGGGCGCCGGAAGAGCCCTCTCAGGCCCTCCCCCGTTCCCGTCTCCTCTCCCAGGGCAGCTCCGCCTCACCATGGACACGGTGCTGGGAGCTGCAGCAGGTGACCGCTGGCCCTTCTCTGTGAGGCCACCCCTCTGCTGGTGACAGTTGTGTCTGATGGATCTAGCCCAGGCCAACCGCTGGAAACAGCCGGTAGACCCTCCACTGGTCCTCCTCCAAGGCAGGGGTAATGGCTTGGCTATGTCACCCTCCAGCCTGGGCACCAACATCACCAAATTACAGGGACCAAATGAACTTCAAAGAAAAGTTCAGCATGCACCTGGCCCTGGCCCTTGGTGGTGACCCCAGGGGTGCATGGCCGAGCCCCACCGCCCCAGGCGTCCAGCCAGCGGGCTGCGGAACAAGCCCTTGGCAAGCCGTCTCCATCAGTTCACGGTTCCACTCTTCTCGCTGTGACATTCTCGTCTGGAACCTTCCTCAGGACCACGGAACTCCCCTGCCAAGAGCGCACGCTCGGAGCGTCCAGGGGGTGAGGGAGGATGGTCGAGGTCCAGCCCACTAGGGGAAGACCCTGAGGGCCTGAGCAGAGGCAGAGGCAGGCCTGAAGGGAGCCTTCGCCCACCCCCAGGGACGGCCCCTCCTGAAGAAGCAGGCCCTGGGGACGGGAGGCTTGTGTGCTGAGTACACCGCCGTCTTGCCAGCACGCTCACAGAGCAGGGCAGCAGCGGTGTGCACAGCCAGGCACCAAGCGGGCACCACAGTGACCTGGAGGTGACGCCGAGTGTGCAGGAGGGCGGCCCAGGCCACGCCAACGCCTCACCCTGACACAGGGACTCGGCTGGGTCTGGGAGTCCAGGGACCTGGAGCCACCCCCACCCACTCGGTACTGGGACGCCGCAGGGTGGGCAGGGCTGTGGCGGGTCCTGGCATCTCCTCAGGGACAAGTCGCAGATGTGGCCCAGGGTGGAAGCCACTGCAGAGTGGAGGCTGGGGCTGGCCTGGGGTGGGGCAGGAGGAGGTGGACGAGGGGCTCAGGGATCCCCCTCCAGGCCCTGTAAGGCCAGGAGGCACGCTACCTCTGCAGATGGAGTTGGATTTCAGCAGGACTGTCACCGTAAGCGTCCTGGAATGGGGCAGCTTGGGGACTCGGCGTGGGGACAGGCCGGAGAGGGACAGAGGTCAGGGGCACAGAGCTGCAGGCGAACCCAGCAAAGGAGTACCACCGAGGGCAGAAGGAAAGCCCATGACCCAGGCAGCACCCGCAACCCCTGCATCTGAGGAGAGAGTGCAAGAGGACCTCCCCAGCAGGAGGTGCTGGCCATTGGTGGCAGGGCCTCCAGGCTCTCCTACGGGGTGGGGAGGCCACCGCAAGCCATCCTCCCCGGGAGGACACTCCAGCAGCAGGGCAGGGACCACCGAGCCTCAGGGGCCAGGTGGCTCACACCATGTGGAGAGAGGGGGTCAGGGGCTCTGGCTGGACCAACTCCTGGGAATCTGCTGAGGGCAGGCATCACCTGGGGAGGGTGGAGGGCCAGGGCCTAACCAGAAAGCTGGTCAGCGGTGTGGGGTGTTCCACGCCGGCTTTGCAGGCCCCGCCGAACCCAGCATGGAGAGAGGAGCATAGAAGCCTGGTAGAGACCCCCGGGGCTGAGCTGAGTGCACGGCCCTATGGGGTGGACTCACCATCCTGCAGAGTCCTGCTAAGCCAGGAGGTGGAAGGGCCAGACTGAGGGTCCAGCCTGTGGGAGGGCACAGCTTGGTGACAGGGCATCGCATCCATGAGGAAGACCTCGGGGAGCACCAGCGGGGTGTGGGGGGCAAGAGAGAAACGCCGGGTGGAGCCCGAGCACCCCCCACGGAGGACGCAGGAGAAATCCAGTCGACCATGCGTCCCCTGGGTCTGGGGGCCAGCCCCTCACCCCTCCGGCTTTGGCTTTGGTTCTGTAGATTTCATTTGGCAGCATTTACACTTTTCAACGGAACAAGTCGGCTCCACACTCTGAGTGGGACAGGAAGGTCACACCTGGCGACAGCGTTGTTTTATACTTAGGTATGGTCACCCCTCCTCCCTCCGCTGCCCAACAGCCAGAAGGAAGGACGGGAGCAGGGCAGAGGCACGCTGGGAAATAAAGGCGACTCAGGAGACCTCCCAGGAGGCCAAGGCAGCCTCCTCCAAGTCCACAGCGCCCCTCTGCAGACACAGCCAGCCCAGGCACAAAGCCTCGGGTAAGCCTGCGTCCCTAGGCACACACAGGCTCCCCAGCCACCCCGGATAAGGCCACAGAGCAAGGCCATCACACCAGCGTACGCCCACTCGCCGGATCCACTTTCACAGGAGCATGAGCTCAGGTGGGTGCGAGGACTCTGCCCTTCATACCAGCACCTGAGCTTCCAACCTAGGCTGGAACGGAGCCCAGGGACAGTGAAGGACTGTAGAAAGGAAACCAGTGTCCTTGTCCATCACCACCTGATCACTACAAGCAGAAAGGAAAAGAGGCCCTGCCCTCAGAGCCCTTCACACAGTGACCCCTCCCAGGCCATGCCCAGGGCAGCAGCCTAGGAAGCAGGGAGACCCTGGGGCGGCCCCCGCAGCCATCCCCAGAGCTGAGCCTCTGTGGTTCCTGACTGACTGCGCAGCCTGCGCATGGGAGGGCCACGGAGCTGCCCCCAGAGCTCATCAGGTGAATATGAATTTGATCGATTCTCCCTGGAAAAATTAAAATAAGATGGACATATCCTGAGACCAGCTGAACAGGTTCACCGTCCTCAGGAACAGGCAAACGCAGAAAAGACACACAGATCGATGCAGAGCCCTCGAGTGGAACTGGAACGGCCCTGTCATGTGAGAAATGTAGATTTGATAAATATAGATTTTAGTTAAATATACCATTAGGCAAATTGATAATTAAGCCAATTAGTTTTAGGTGATTTGACAGCTAGTGATTTGGCTTCAAGGGATCTGGCTTTCTCCCAGCAGGAGACTGAAAGCTAGGCGGGGTCACAGAAGACAAAAGCGGGAGGGTCTGGCCTCTGAGTAGCCTTGGGGGCTGGGGCATCTGAAAGCCTGCCTTGTGCAGGGCTGGGGAGGGGTCTGCTGGAAAGGCCAGCCTCCTCCACCCACAGCAGGAGCCCTGTGGGGAGCCCCACGTGGCAGGGTCTTCAGAACTCTGCAGCTGGCCATGGTGAGTAGTGGGAGAACTGCCTGCACGGGCCAGGACCGGCCTCTCCCAGGGACCTGCCAACCAGCACAGGGCTGTCAGCCCAGGTGGCCAGCTGCTGGGTGGAGACTCCTCCCACCTGGGCTGTCAGCCCCAGGGTCACCAGCCTCTGGGGTGGAGACCCCTCCCTCCTGGGCTGTCAGTCCCTGGGTCACCAGCCTCTGGGGTGGAGACCCCTCCCTCCTGGGCTGTCAGTCCCTGGGTCACCAGCCTCTGGGGTGGAGACCCCTCCCACCTGCTGCCTCTGCCTGTCGAGGTGGCAGCCTAACTGGGAATGAACTCTCTCAGGGTCCTGGAGGCTGAAGGCCAAGATCGGGGGCTCCTCCGGAGGCTGAACTCCTGGGCTTGCAGACACGGTCTTCTCCCAGGGTCCTCCCTTGGCCTTTTCTCTGTGCAAGGGTTCCGGGGTCCTTCCTCCTCCTGGACCAGCACTTGACCCCACTCGGCTGGGCTGGGAGGTTGGGCTGAGACCCGTGCATTGGGACACCACCAGGCCACGGTGTCCTGCCACCTGCTCTCCTGCCTGCAGAGCACATCTGACCCTGTACCAGTGGCTCCAGCCACCCTGGCATAGCTGCCACAGAGCCACCCTTAGAGGTGACCCTTAACAATGGAATGAGGACGTGTAAACCTCAGCAGCATGGACGGCTCTCACAGGCACCCTGGCTGGCAGAGTTCACCTGTGTGCTGGGGCCAAGCACCCCTGGAGTCCCTCACTCCCATTCCAGTGTGGACACAGATGAGAGGTGGGAGATCAAGCCGACCACCTGGATCCTTCGGGGTTTGCAATGCAGTCCAAGGCCGAGGGGGCTCTCAGGGGAGAAGGCTTCCCGCCTCCTCTGCAAGGAGGAGCCGGTCCCTCAGGCAGGCCCAGCCCTGCACCCTGAGGCCCAGCCAGCGCAGCTTTCAGGGTGGTGCAGTGGACGGTGCTGCCCAACCCCACAGTGAAGGGGACAGGGGTGGCACAAAGCCAGCACGCACAGCAAAGCTCCGCCTGGTCCCCCTTTTCTGGGAGGCGCTCGTCTCTGACGTCCACGGATGTCACACCCTCTGACACCGAGGAGCATGGTGATGTGCCAAGGGAATGCCAGCGGGAGGGTGTCCGCACCTTCACGGCAGGCAGAGGCTGCCCTCCACCGGCCCGTGGGGAGTACAGTGGGCCGGGTGTGGCCTTGCACCCAGGAGCACGCTCCACCATCAGAAAGAGCCCAGAGAACCTTGCAGGAGGGCAGCCAGCCACAGAGGGCCAGGCACTGGCCACACGATTCCGCTCCTGCGACACATCCAGAACAGGCCAAGGGCAGGTTACCGCTGTCCCAGAGCTCTGAGCCCGACCAGGGTGAGGGGCGGGCAAGGCAGCCACAGCTGCCGCTGGGCCTCTGGGTGCTGGAAGCACCCTGGATCAGTGATGCAGACCGTGTACATCATGAACCCACCTGAGCCTCTGGTTCCAGCCTCCAAGGGCAACTGAGCAGACCCAGAACTGCAACTCAGTGAGGCTTGTTGTTAAGCAGAGGCAGGGCGCACCCCACGCCGCCATGCTGGGGGGCAGACGTCAGGGTCTACGGTGCAGATGTGGGTTCCTCTCCTCCCGAAGCTCACCCACTGCTGACCAGCACCTTGACCGCAGCCTGCTGAGACCAGTGCAGGGACCAGCAGAGGCTGCCAGGACAGCTGACCCACAGAGCTGACCAACAGCCGTGTTGCTTTAAGCCACTAGGGTCGAGGAGCCAGTCACGTGGCGACAGCTAACTGCTCAAACTGGTTGGCTGCTCAAAGCTGGCCTCTGCAGCGAAGCCCTACCCAACGCCAACCTAATCCCCACGCCCCTTCCTCTACCCTCCACAGCTGCCCTCTGCTGTGTCCCACCCTGTGTCCCTTCTGGTGGCTGCACCAGGCTGCTCATCCCCTGCCCCTGCCAGTCTGCTCCTCCAGGAGAGTGAGAGCCTCCTGTCTCCACCTGACCCTGCTGTGCCTAGAGCCACCAGAAGGTGCCCAGGGGCCACCTAAGACATGCCAGCTCCTCGCTGCCCAAGGAAGCCAGCTCCCTGGGGAGGTGAAGGGCTGAAGGGGGCAGCGCTAAAGGTCCTCAGTGGCTCCCAGGTCCAGTTCAATCCTGTCCCTGAGGCATCGATGGCTGGGTGCCAGCCATGTGCTCGGGAGCCTACAGACCCAGGCCGCTGTCTCCTCCTCCCACAGACAGGCCCAAATCCATGCCAGGGACACTGACAGAGCTCAGTCACCTTGGGGACTGGGGGAGACAACACCCACTGGTTTCCAATGACACCCTGCTGAGCTGTTTGGCTATGTGTCACCTTGTCACCTCCATCTTCCAACAGCACACACGCTCTGGAGGACACGGGAAAGTTCATTTGCCCTGCAGGGAAACTGCTCAGGATGATCCCAATCCAGTGGTGCTGGCCAAGGCGACCCTGAAAGACCTGATCACTCCTACTCACCTCAGGGTTGGGACATCAGGGTGCAGGCCCACCCCTGTGAGCCCAGTCCCCAGGGTGAAAAGGAAGGCCCTCCACACCACCTCTGAGGCCCTGCTACACCTGCCCAGAAAGGTGGCCACGTCTGGCTGGGATGGACAGTCCTGCAGGGAAAGGTGGCCACATGTGGCTGGGATGGGCAGCCCTGCAGGGAAAGGTGGCCACGTCTGGCTGGGATGGGACAGTCCTGCAGGGAAAGGTGGCCACGTCTGGCTGGGATGGACAGTCCTACAGGGAAAGGTGGCCACGTCTGGCTGGGATGGGACAGTCCTGCAGGGAAAGGTGGGCACATCTGGCTGGGATGGGCAGCCCTGCAGGGAAAGGTGGCCACGTCTGGCTGGGATGGGACAGTCCTGCAGGGAAAGGTGGCCACGTCTGGCTGGGATGGACAGTCCTGCAGGGAAAGGTGGCCACATCTGGCTGGGATGGGGCAGCCCTGAAGGGGGAATGGAGCCCATGGCCTGTGCAGAACAGGACTCTGTCCCCTCTTCTGGGTCCCTACAGGGCAGTGTTCACCACCCACAGGTCTGAGCCTCAGGGGTCTTAGACGGCCCTGGGGCAGCCATGCCTCGGGGTGGCGCTCCTTTGAATTCCATGAACAGACCCAGCCTCTGCCCTGGTCCTGGGAATGACCTGAGGCTGGGGACCCCACCTCCAGAGGTCGTTCCAGGGGAGTGTGTGGCTCTACAGGTGCCACAGGTCTCTACACATGCATCTGTGCTTCCCAGATGGACGCTCTCCTAGATGTCCAGCCACCCGCAGGACCTTCGAGCCTGACCAGGAGGTCAACTCTCTGCTCCAGGGCACAGCCACTGGGGGATTAATGGCCCTCCCAGAGACCTGGTTTGGGGCTCAAGGCAGTTGGCAACACTCAGCAACCATCTGTCCCGTAACGAAGCCTCTGTTTAAACACACAGCCTTTCTCACCTTACTGAGGGCCAACCTCTGCTGCTTCTCCGGAGCCATACCTGTCCCACCAGGCTTGCTGCAGAGGGGTCATCTTCATGACCAGGGCCTCTCCCCCTGCAAACGCTGCACCTCGAGGGCACCGGCCCACCTGTGTCCAGTCGAGGAGGAGGCCCCTCCCCCGTGAATGTCACAGAGTGATTAGTGGCTGAGACTCTGCCTGGGACATGGCAGATGAAAGAGAGTGACGGTGTCCAACCGTGTGCACGGGGCAGGCCCTGCAAGGGGCCTCCGAGGGCCACTCCTCTCTGGGACAGGACCACACAGGCCCAGCACCAAGGCTCTGGGACAGGAGAGTGCCCACACTCCAACTGTGGTTCCAATTGTGCAGGTTTGTCCCAGGGCCAAGGTCATGGGCACAGAGAGGCCCTCACTGCTATGTCCACTGCTGGACCCAGTGGGCAAGGAGGGCGTCCCGTCCTACCCTGGGTGGAAGACTGTGACCAAGGACCCCGCACCTGTGTTCTGAGGAGCACCCTGTCACCTGCATGCCACGGTCACACAGGGAAGCCAGCGGGGAGGCCCGGCCGGCGTGACAGGAGGAACGTGTCTGTGTGCGCCACCAGATCCGGCAGAAGTGCGGCAACGCCTGTTTGGGCAGAGCCATGTGGGCGAGCAGGTCAGGTGAGCACAGCCCGGCTCCAGGCCTGCCTGCGCCCGGGAGCCTCCTCGCCTGGCCTCCAGTCTCCAGTGCCGCTCGTGGAGAAAGGACAGGTCAGGTGCAGAGGCTGAGGCTAGGCTGCGGGTGGACACGGGACTCCAGTCCTCTCTCCCATTGTCACCTAGGCTCATACCAGCTCCCGGAAGGAATTTCCTCTCCGGTTTAATGAGGGTTTGGCCGGGTGGTGCAGCAGGTTCACCGGTACGCCCGCCTTCCACGGAGGTGGGCCGCGCCCGGCTCCGCCCTCCCCATCGGTGGCTCCGCCCTCCCCGTCGGTGGCTCCGCCCTCCCCGTCGGTGGCTCCGCCCTCCCCGTCGGTGGCTCCGCCCTCATTAGGCTCCGGGTCCCCGCACCTCTCACCGCCGGATCCCCAGCCTGGGCTCTACAGGCTGAGGCGTATCTCTGCCTGAAATGAGGACAGGAAGCTCGTTGGCCCCTAACGGCCCTGTCCCTCTGGACGCGGGCCGTGGCCCCTGGATTATTCAGGAGTGAGAGCAGCTCACCTTCTGCTCCTGGTCCGCGTTCAGAGGGGCTGGAGGGCTTTCCACACCCGCTTCACCTGGAAAGTCCCTGCCATTCCAGCTTCCTGAGCGCGTCCGCCTGGGTGGGTGTCCAGGGGGGTGGACGTCCTCCAGGCCTTGGGATGATGGCGGGAGCGTCCTCCTTCATCCTGCCATGGTGGCGGATCACGCGAGGACCTGGCGCTAGGACGGGCTTGACTCGGAGGTGAACCCGCCGTGCGGCCTCAGGCGGCCGCGGACAGCAGGTCTGGGTGGGGGCCGCCTCGCTGACCCTCTCTGGGTCCGCC
This sequence comes from Sciurus vulgaris, assembly GCF_902686455.1. Taxonomy (NCBI): domain Eukaryota; kingdom Metazoa; phylum Chordata; class Mammalia; order Rodentia; family Sciuridae; genus Sciurus; species Sciurus vulgaris. Next base: position 180,484,490 of record NC_136465.1, read on the forward strand.
TCAGAGAGACCCGTCCACCCTGGCCCAGACACCTCCTTGGGTGGGAGCCGCTGGAACCCTGGCCTCAGGGGGAGGCTGGCTCCAAGGCCGCGGTGTCACCCCTTCCTTGCGAGGGTGGAGCCCTCCGGCGTGGCCTGCTCTGCCTTCTTCTCTACAAGCAGCTTGTTGGGCTGTTACCAGTTCACCTTCTTCCTTTGATACAGCGCTGTTTAGACTCCCCGGCCTTGTCTCGGAGAGTTTTGGTAATCTGCTTTTCAAAGAAGCCGTCCACTGCCAACCCACCAGGGGGCCTGCTCCTGTCCTCCACCGCCTAGCAACCTCCTCTTCTGTTCTTGTTGGAATTTTGCTTTCTCCTCTTCTCCTTGATCAGTCTCACCAGGGACCCAGGTGCTGTGTCCATCCCATTCTAAAGGAGGGCTGCCCTCCTCCTGCAGGCTTTCATGCTGTTCTCCTCCTCTGACCACGCGGTGGGCTCAGCTCAGACCCCTCTGAGTAGCCTGTTGTCATGCCTCCCCTCCCTCCCCCTTCCCCTCCCCCTCCCCTCTCCCACTCCCCTCTTCTCAAAGGGCTGTTCAGAGCTGGAAAGCTCCCTCTGGGCACTGTTCTAGCAGCATTCCACACACTTTGATATGTTATGATTTCAATATTATTCAGAACATCCAAAAAGTTCTAAATATTTTCTGGTTCTTCCTTGATCCACAGCGTATTTAGACATGTGTTTATTCATTTGCAAACACGTGGCGGCTTCCTTAGTAGCTCATTGATGTCACTGTGCTTTGGAATTCACTGGATTTATTTTGCCCACTCAGGTGGTCTGTCTCAGTACACCTCCTGCTGTCAGTCACGTCCAGCGGATCCATCTAGAGTTCGGGGTTTTGGGTAGCACACTGGGTTTTCTGTCTTAGCGAGGCCTGTTAGTTAGTGGTGAGGGTCCTAAGTTCTCCAACCCCAATTCCTTCCTTCTGTCAGCTTTGCCCACAGATTTTAAAGTCCTGCAGTTGGGCGCACAGAGTGAGCTCTTCTGTCTCCAACATCATGAACTGTCACTCTCCATGCCTTGACGCTCCAGGTCCCTGGGCTGCGTTGGCAAGGGTGCAGTGCTGCAGCGCTCCCAGCTTGACCATTGCTGGCACGACGTACCTCGGCCACCGCCTTCCTTGGTTCGGTTGGTGTGGTTGCAGTTGAAGTGCGTCTTCTGGGAACACCATGTGACTGGGTTCTGTTCCTCTGCAGTCTGATGATCTCTGCCTCTGGTGCGCAGTGTTTAGGCCACTTACGTGTAGTGGTGTTATCTGTAGGGTTGCTGTTAAATCTCTCATCTTGGTATTTATTTGCTTGTACTGTTTTTCAACCTTGTTTTTTCTTCTTGCTTTCTTGGGGTTAAACAAGTACATTTAATATCCCACGTTATCTCCTAAATTCACATTTAAGCCATGCCTCTCTGTATCATTCTAGTTCTTTCTGTACAGCATCTCTCTTCAGTAAAATTACAACATGTTTTCCAGTGCAGCCATGTGACAGCTAAAAGCACGTGAAGTGTGGCAGCGGCAACCAAGGAGCGGGGTTTCCACGTCGCTCAATCTCACTTGGCCTCTGGCTGGCACTACCGTGTTGGGCAGCGGAGGCTCAGAGATCACAGCGAGTGTCTTGTCTTACAGGGTCTACTTTGGAGGTGGCGTGCGAGGCCATAACTGCAGACCCGCTAACAGTGAAACTCCACTCTCCCTTTAACCTCCGCTCTCGCGGTCTCGAGTGCCAGTCCTCCCAGGGCATGCCGCTCACTGTTTAAACAGTCGATACTGTGAGAGGCGGGAGTGCTCAGGGCTCTCCTCCGGCCCATGCGCCCAGGCGCTGTGGACCTGAGCTGGTCCAGGCGGGTGCACGCTCCACACGGGTCACTGCCCTGCAGTCTAAGTGTCCACTCCTGAGGGCGTGAGGGAGCACCAGGCAGCACATCTATGGCCTGTGAAGCCCCAGGACGGTGTGCAAAGGAAGCAACCACGGCTGTCCTCAACCAGAGACCAGAGACGTCCGACTCCAACCGCTGGAAGAATCTACTCTCTCTGGCAAAATAAATGAATAAGACCCATATTTTGGCATACATTGTTATTTTCTTTTATTCCAGAAATATAATCTTACAGGCAAGACAAACATGTTTCTTTTAGAGGAAGAAAAAGCTTAATGGCCTAAATTAATCTCCCTGTGGCCCTCGACAACCGAGCGGCACCCTCCAGCTCTGAGCCGGCCAGCGGCCCCCAGGCTCCGCCTTGGCGGGCTGTGGCCCTGAGTGGGATCTGGGTGAGCATGTGGCCCACACAGCGTCCTCTTCCGCAGCCCTGAAGACCCGGCCAGGCCTCGAGGTCGGCGGTGCAGGACCAAGCGCTCCTTGGAAAGCACTGCTGTCAGGTGGGGCTGTGACCGGCGCTCCGGGCGGTGCTGACGCACACATCAACACTTGGGGCTGAGAGGTGGCCCCACAGCCAGGAGGACACAGGGGACCCTCACGCCAAGCCCACCCAGGCATGCCGAGCTGCCGGAGCTGGCCCTGGCTCCCTGTGGCACCAGAGATGCTCCGTGTGCAGACGGCGCAGCAGGACCAGCAGGAGCAGACGGCCATGTGGACTCGGGGAGGCTGGACGCCGGAGCCCCAGAATTAGAGTCCGTCAGACTGCGCATGTCCCTGCTCCCAGCACAGCGCTAGGCGTGGGGAGACCCTGTAAGGAGAAAAATTAAATGTGTGACATTCTGTGTGCTGTGTAACTTGCAAAAAAAAAAAAAAAAACTTGAGTGCTCTGTGCTGTAATGAGGTAATGATGTGGTGTTGCCCCAAGATAAGATTGACATTGCCCCAAGTTGGAGACTCGTACAACTGACCCTGAGTAAGGTAACTAACTTCCCTCAGACCAAGACAGCTGGCAGGGTCTGATAAAAAGGGTTTAAAAGGACTCAGGATGAGCCTAGCTCCAGTCCCGTTCTACACCAATGACGCCAGTGCTGCGCCAAGCCTGAAGGGGACTCACTGACTTGCTCGTTGTTTGATGGACCATCCATCATCCTGACCGTGACCGAGACGTTCCTGTGGAAGTGACAGTAGAGCTGCCCGTGTGCACCCTGCCCGAGACGTCTCCGCCCTCCTCCACCTTCCAACCGTCCTCGCCGATCAGGACTCCGGCTGGAGGGAGCTCCCCAGCGAGATCTCCTGAGCTGTCGTCCTGACTGACCTCTGGGAGTCGCTGCCACACAGGATGGACCTTAGGACGGGGTCTCAGTACGGAGTGAGTCTCATTTATTCGGGGCTTACAGTGATTCAGTGATTAAGGTGCGTGTGATATGGAGGGACTAAGGTTAGAATAACTATAATAATTGTGTGATCAGCATCAAATAAAAGCCAAGTTTGGACCAAACTTACTCCATTGACTCCTCCTTGCCGCTCGTGACAGACCCCAGAGCCGGCTCGGGCCAGGCGTCGAGGTCCCCCCAGTGAGCAAGCGTGTGAGGGGCGGCTGACAGGAACCCCGAGGCTGCGAGGCCTTGTAGCGGCCCCTCCAAAACCACGCGGGCAAGCTCAGCAGCCCACGGACAGCGCTAGGAAGGGAGGCCTGGGGCCACGAAGCCCTGAGGCCACCTCCCTCGCCAAAGAGGCTTCAGCAGCACGGCCCCCATCTGTCCCTCACACCTCTGCCTTCCACCATCCAAGGACAGGGTGCTTCTCCCCTTGGAGGACCCAGAAAGAGGCGTCATCCTGGAACAGACGGCAGCCTGCCCCAGACTCTGAACCCATCACACCCTGACCTTGGACCTCCAGACCCAGAACCATGAGAAATAAATTTCTGTTCTTTATAGATGACCACACGCAGGCATTTTATCATAGCAGCACACAGTAGGCGGAGCCAGGCTGGCATTCACGAACCGACCAGACATCAGACCGAGTAAGGTGAATGCATCCCGGTGAGCCTCGCTGAGGAGGTGCGGGGCGAGAGGGGGCAAAGGTGGCACAGGCTGCCATGCGCTGACACCCAGGTGGTCTCTAGTGGGGACGGGGGCAGGCACACTTCCTGAAGAGCCCTGGGGCAGGCAAGGCAGGGGAGGCCAGTTTGGCCAGAGCAGGACAGGCAAGAGGGAGCAGCACCCAGAGCCCTCAAGGTCACCAGAAGCCAGAGCCAGGGACAGGTGCAAGGCGGGGTCTGCAGAGGAAACACTCAAGTGCAGAGTGTCGTCTGACCCTTGTCTCTAAATTCTGGTAACACCAAGTCCAAGGACAGATACACGTGCAGTTGCTGAGAACACCCACCGGAATGTTAATCTCTATTTACAACCTGGACCCAGAGACATTAATTGAAAGGCCATCACACTATTAGCTCCTGGGCTGGCACCTTGAACCATAGTACTTTAGCCTGGAGCAGGAATTTTATTGTGCATTATAAAGTCTTTAAAAATAGTGTTTCTCATAGATTACTTGACAGGAGCTACAAACCTTGTGCAGGCATAATTATACTGCCAGGGACGCATGGAGAGGGCATTGTAAAGTCAGGAAGCAGTTATTTCCTATGTTGCTATTTTCATTTCTCTCTAAATAAATGTTTACATATCTTATAAAGCCCAATTCCATGCAAATATTCATGTTTTTAGCTGCAGAAGATAAACCTCCAGAATTCAGGAGAGGCAATCGGTGCCAGGTCGTTGCTAGGTCAGACCAAGGTGCTGTAACCCACTGAGCGATGCCCTTCCTGCTCCAGCTCAGCTAGACACTGGGAAGGCCTCCTGCCCGCAGAAGAGCCAGATGTCTGGGGAAGAGTCCTCACAATGCATCTGGACCCAGTGAGAGGAAGCCAGGCACCCCTCAACACCCCGTAAGAACTGAAAGCCATTTTAACTTGATGACAAATCTCAAGGAGAGTTTCTACTGTCCATGTTATAGGATCCTGGCATTATTGCCATCACCACCAAAACCATCATCACCACCATCACCACCATCATCACCATCAAAACCATCATCACCACCAAAACCATCATCACCATCAAAACCATCATCACCACCATCACCACCATCATCACCATCATAACCATTATCATCACCATTATCACCATCATCACCATCAAAACTAACATCACCATCATTACCACCATCACCACCATTATCACCACCAAAACCATCATCACCACCATCACCATCATCACCACCATCACCACCATCATCACCACCATCACCACCATCATCACCATCATAACCATTATCATCACCATTATCACCATCATCACCATCAAAACTAACATCACCATCATTACCACCATCACCACCATTATCACCACCAAAACCATCATCACCACCATCACCATCATCACCACCAGAACCATCATCACCACCATCACCACCATCATCACCATCATAACCATTATCATCACCATTATCACCATCATCACCATCAAAACTAACATCACCATCATTACCACCATCACCACCATTATCACCACCAAAACCATCATCACCACCATCACCACCATCACCACCAGAACCATCATCACCACCATCACCACCATCATCACCATCATAACCATTATCATCACCATTATCACCATCATCACCATCAAAACTAACATCACCATCATTACCACCATCACCACCATTATCACCACCAAAACCATCATCACCACCATCACCATCATCACCACTACCATTATTCTCATCACCATTATCACTGTCATCATCACCATGATCATCATCACCATCATCATCCCTGCCACCATTACCACCATCATTATAACCATCACCATCATCATCATCACTACCACCTTCATCCTCACCACCAGTATCACCATCATCACCACCAATCACCTTCACCCCATCAACATCATCATCATCATCACTTGCCCATCACCACTGCCACAGTCACCATCACCCCATCCCCTTCACCATCAGCACCATCACCCTCGTCATCATCCCCTTCCTCACCACCAATGGCAGTAGTAGCAGTAAAGTTCACCTCACTGGAGATCTTGCCCGGACCTTTCTCACGTGGTGCATTGAACCTGCTCGCAGGCTTGGCTAGAACAGCAGAGAAGGAGGATCAGTAGCGTTCGTGAGGTACCTAGTACACAGTAGACTCTGTTGCAAGGTTTTGTTAGAAGTCCCTCAAGCCTGGGGATCCTGATGCTAAAATTATGAAAGAAACAAAATTTTTCTTCTGCCAGTTTCTCCTTTATTCAAAACACACACATTCTGTTTCCCATCCACTGATTCATTCACTAAACATTGAGCACTGCAGGTACCCACTGCTGCCCAGTGCCTCTGCTCACCCATCATGAGCTCCTGTAGCCGGAAGGTTCAAGCTGGAAGAATGTGGAAGTCACCTCTTCCACCTCCACTGAGCCACAGCTGATAAGCAGGGGCCCATGGGGCCAGACGGGTGAGCCACCCTTCCTCCAGAGCTCCACCCGGGGAACTCCCCAGAGTCTCAAAACCTTAGGCCCTTCTCCGTCTGGCTTTCCTTAAATCCAATCCCACAGATTTAAGGAGATCCCCAAGGGCAACCCCAGCCTGAGTCAGAGACAGAGGGGGGAGGTACAAGGTGCAGTGCCACCCAGAGGGGCTTGTCACTTGGTTGGTGAAACAAGACATTCACTCATGAGAGAGCATGGGAGGTGACAGGGAGGCCACGAGCTGCTGGCCTTGGCAGTGGCATGCCTGCCACCTGTCAGTCTACGTGAGCCTCTGCTTAGTTCCCCTCTCCGACCCAGGAGACACCACCCTCACTCCCTAAGGCCAGCCTCTCTTCTCTGCCTCTCCTATACAGGGAACTCAGCTAACCTTTCCTGTTAACACCCGGGGACCCAAGGGCCTTAACACCAGGCTCCATCTTCAACACAGGAGTGAATGAGCCCAGTGAAGGAATACGAGCAAGCCCGGGTTCCTGGAAGAACCTGAACTCTCCCAGCATCCTCATGGGCCCACAGAGCCACTGGGCCAGTGTTGCGCAGGGGGCCGTGATGGGTCCCTGGCCGCTCAGGCATCGAGGAGAAGTGGACCTCCTCACCTGCATCTCCTATGGTCTGGCAATGACTGTAGAGGCCACAGGTTGACCAGGAGGAAATCTGACAGGTACACCCCCGCTGGGGGCCAGTAGCCCGTGTATGGTTTGGATCGGCCATGTCCTCAAGCTCACGTGTTGAAAGCACAAAGCATGGTTCAGAGTGGGGCTTTTAGGCGATGACTAGATCATGAGGCCTCTGACCTCGTCAGTGGATTAATCCCTTGCTGGATTAATCCATTCATGGCTGAATGGACTCCTGGGAGGTGGGCCCTAGTTGGAGAAGTGGGTCACTAGGGTGGGCCCTGGAAGGGATTGTCTTCCCCCAGCCTCTCCACACTTTCTGTTTCCTGGATGCCTTGAGCTAACACCTTTCTTCCATCACACACTTCCTCGATGACGTCTCTGCATTGCAGCCCATGGACTGACTCCTCTGAAAATCTGAGCCAAAATAAGTAGTCCCCCCTAAATTGTTCTTGTCAGGTATTTTGGTCACAGAGACAAAGAGCTGACTAGCATACCTGGGAAGTCCGACCTCCAGCACATGGCTGAGCTGCTGCCCTGGTACCAGCCTTGCCCTTACAAGCTGAGCTCTGTGGGTCCCCAGGAAGGCCGTGGGCTCCCAGCCAGCATCAGACTCTGTCCTGGACCCACCTGAATGAGCCCCAAGGCATTTCCTTTCTGCCCGCATGGGCAGGACGAACCCAGCCGGAGGTAGGGTCTCTGTCCTGTCTGCACTCAGGAGGGCAACAGGTCTCCAGGGAGCCTCCGTCTGCCCCAGAGGTGTGATCTCACCTGCGGGAGACTCTGAGGACCACTTGAGAAGACATGTCGCAGAGCCTGCATCACCTTCAGCCATGGCTCAGAGACCAGCGTGTCTGTCTGTGCCTTGTCACCCCAGGAGGGACATGCCACATGGACCAGAGGTGAGGCTGCAAAGACTCCCAGGGGCCCCAGAGTCAGAGCTGCTCCCCATGCCTGCTGCGTGCTGGCCATTCCTACCTGATGGCCTGGTGGGAGGGCCCAGGCAGCCCCCTCTGGCCACTGTGAACCGTTTGAGGCATTTTGGTCTGTGAGGCCTGCTGGTGTGGCATGCTCTGGGCGTCGTTTATGTTTATAAACCATCTGACGCCAGCTGCTGTAACCCAGGGTGGAGGAGGGGCAGGCCTTCTGCCGACCCCCAGCTCCAGAGCCTGGCTTCCTGCTGCCCCGCAGCTCTGGTCTCACCCTGCACCTGCTGGAGGTCCCGGGAGGCTCTGGGTGTGGAGACCAGGGGTGTGTGTCCATCTGGCTTAGTCCCCTTGACCGAGACTCCTTAAATGTCTTCGATCTGCTTGGCCAGGGTTTCATCTGGGACCAGCTGGAGAAGTTCAGGAACGTTCTCCTGGGGCTCCAAGAAGTGCCACCTGAACATGTCTGGATTAGTCATGAATCAGCTTCCTGCAGAGGCCTGGACCCCAGTTCACTTGGGCCTATTCCCCAGCTTCCAACTCCCCTCAGATTGCCAGCCTCTGCCCCTGTGACGGGCAGCTCTTGGTTGTCAAGGTCAGACTTGTGTGGAAACAAACCTCCTGCTGGGTGGGGAGTCTCTGCCGGTGCATGACACATGTCTCAGACAGGGACCTGGCCGGCCACAGACAGGGAAAGCAACTCCCTTGGAACAGGCTCTGGCACCGGAGCCCTTGCTGTGCATCGAGGAGAAATCTCAGCTGCAGCCTCTTGGTGACCACCACAAAGCTGTGGAGGTCCTTGGGTCTGCAGAGAAACCGAAGAGAGGATGCTGCAGCCCTGTAGCTCGGCAAGGAGGCTGTGGGGCAGCCGGAGGCACTGCAAGATGGAACCCAAGGCCCCAGCTTGGTATCCCAAGAGTTCATCACAGTGCCCAGGACAGACGCATGCCGGGAACACACTGGCTCCTCCCAGGCCCTGCAGCTCTCAGTCCTCCAGGAGTTACACCCAGAGGCAACAAGGACATGAGTCACACAGAAACCAAAACCAATGGCAGGGGAAAGCCAGCTATGTCAATCTCAACACTAAATATAAATGGGCGAAAAAGTCCAACCACAGCAGGGGCTCTGACCTGGAGGAAAGGCCCCGTCCAGGCTGTCCACAGGGCACACACCCAGAGTCCAGAGACACCGGCTGAGAGCAAAGGCGTGGAAGAGGGTGTGTCACACCAACAGCAGCCCCGCAAGCTGGAGTGGCCCCTCTGATGTCTGGAAACCCAGGCTTTGAAATGAGCCCCTGCCTGGAGGTTGAAAGGGCATTCTTCCAGAACAATCCAGGACAGACACCTGCTGGATTTCCATAGGATGTGGAGCAGGCAGGTGGGTGCCAGGGAGAAGGTCCGGGAGACAAGACAGGAAGTGTGGGTGGAGAAGATCCTGGCCCACGATTGAGGAGTGCAGACAGTCAGCAGCGTGCTCCCCTCTCAGTGGATATGTGCTTCTATCGCAGAGGAGCAGAGGGTCCAGCTGGGGGGCTTTGTGCCCCTGCACCACCAGCCTGCTGACTGTACCCTTGCCTCTGCTACCTGACAGTTGTCCAGCTACCTTGAGCAGGTGGCCAGCGAGGCACCTGGACCTGCCACCATCTCCAGTGCTAAGCAACTCAGTGAGACCCTGTGTCTGACTAAATGTAAGAAGAAGGGCTCGGGTGTGGCTCAGTGGTTAAGCTCCACCACACAAAAAATAAAATAAAACTTAAAAACACAGCACCGCTGCCAGAAAGCCACACTCTGTCTGCGCGAGCAAGGGTCCGAGTGACAGAGGACTGGCCAAGGCATTCAGCAGGGCCTGCAGCCTGAGACCAGGCACCCATGAGCGGGGGGTCTGCCCATGCGGCAGCAGGGTGGGCTACCTGCAGTTTCAGGGCAGGGCCATCTGAGGAGAGGGAGGGCATCTGTGCGACGCTCTCCTGGGGGAAGGGGCTCCTGGGCACATGCCCTCTGCAGTCCCAGAGCCCCCGCCAGCACCTCCACCCCTCCCAACACCCCCTACCCTCCCTCCCAGGGGGTCCACCCTCCAACTGCAAAGCCAGCGCTCCTGGACCAGCCCCGCCCGGCGCTTCTTCTCCACTTTCCAGGGGAAGCTTCGTCTAACTGCTGTAGAGAGCCCTGCGGCTGGGAGCGTGGCGGGCGAGCAGGACCCAGGCCTCCGTGCTGTAGTGTTGGCGCTGGTGCTCCTGACGGCACTGCCCGCTGCACCCGTGCACGTGGAACTGGTGGTCAAGGCTGTCTTGAGGCCGTGGAGGTGAACCGCTTTCCCACTGCAGTTGATGAAATGCCTTGCTCATTTGTGGCTTCCGGCCAGGTGGGAAATCCAGGAGGATTCATGGCAGGAATAAAGTTCAATGCCAGGAGAGTCCAAGATGCCCAGCACCCCTGAAGCCAGGAGCTGGGCCCATGGGCAGGAGGGGTGGCCCTGGACCCTCCCGCAGGGGTGGGCCTTTGGGGGGCTGGGCTCATGGGAAGGGAAACCAAGGCTGCCCACCTGCCTGTTTACCTGCATTTGGTTTGGGAGCTGGAGCTCAGAGTTGCCGGGTAGGAACCCTGATTCCAGGTCTGGGTGAGTCTGACTCCAGAAGCAGAGGCCGTCTGAAGAGCCACAGCCTCCACCGAGGCGCTGAGGTGAGCCCTGGCCTGTGGACCATGCCTGCACCCTGGTCAGTCCCCGCCCCCCATGGTCCGCCCATCAGAGCACATTCTGACCTCAGTCTGAGTACTAGGAGGCTGGGGACACACAAGGTCCACCCTGTCTACCCTGGGACATCCTGTCTCCCTCGGTTCCCCATCTTTCCAGGCACAGCCTCCCACTCCGAGGCCATGAGGTCCCTTCAAGTCTTGTTGGGGCTATTGGACTGAGGATCCTCAAGGGTCCACCCCTGAGCGGGGTCCACCCAGGCCTGCAGGCACCACGCCCTTTGTCAACCCTTCAGTGCCCTGGACTCTAAATAAACACTCCAGCCTCCAGCCCTGTCATCAGCACTGGGATGGAACTGGGACCCCAGCCCCCAGCTCCACCGGCACTGGGGAGGAAGGCCCCCCAGGCATGGCCATCAGGGCAGAGATGACCCAGGTGTGGCCGTCAGGGCGGAGGTAACAGGGCATGGTAGGGCTATGCAGGGTGGAGCAGGGGGATGCCAGGACCTGGTGAGACTTTTTGGCCACATCGGAAGATAAAAGGAAGATCAAAGCAGAGGATATCACAAGAAGCCAAGGCAGCCAGACTGCCCACTGCTGGGGCGTCCTGGATATTCCTGTCCTTGGCTGGCCCGAGGCTCCTGGAGGAAGCAGATGGGCTTGAGGTGGTGGATCCCAGTCCATGAAGGGAGCAGAATGTGGTCTCAGCCAGGCCCGCAGCACGGAGACGGAGCAGAGAGGCTGTGAGGCAGGGTGGGTGCTGAGGGGAGGGAAGAGGGGCTCCCCAGGTTGGGATCCGCCCCCGCACAGTTCTGCAGGCACAGAGAGAAACCAGGTCTATGCCCGGGCCGGCAGGAACCCTGGGCGCCACCAGAGCAGCACGGTCAGGGAGGCTGTGGTGAGAGCCAGGTGGGTCTTCAGCGGGCCTCCTCTGCAGCGTGAGGGAGGACAGACCAAAGGTTAGTCCAGAGAGGCCAGCAGTCTGTCCTGAGCCTGCCCTTCGGGTGTGAAGCGAAGGGCACACCAGTTCCCAGCAGGTGCACGAGGCCAGTGTGGAAGGAGGCCAGTGTGCATAGACTCAGATTGTGCAAGGGGAGCTGAGCCCCAGAGGCTCTGGGCACCTGGGACCCCACGGAAGCAGGAATAGCCCTGGGCCTCCAAGTACGGCCAGGAGAGCCCCCCGAGCACCCTACGCCAGGGTCTGTGGGAAGCCTGGGAAGGTACAGCTGGAGCCACGTGCCCAGGAGCCCAGCAGGCAGCCCAGTGGCAGCTGCCCGCGTGGCCTGCTGCCAGCGGTGGCAGAATGGCACCCGCCGGGCCCCGTGGGAGTCACCATGCTGGCCGGGCCCTTCCCAGGCGCCTCCTCTGCTCCAGCCAGTGAGAGCCTCTGACACCGCATGGCCTAGACTAGAGGGAGCCGGGCCCAGGAGAGTCACCAAACACCCAGCGTAACTTTCCATTAACGTTTCCTACTTCTGCATCTTAAAGAGAGTGGAAGTTGATCCAGTTCAAGCTCCTGCAGGGAAATTGGCTCATTTTGCTAACGTGTCTTAATAATGACAGTGACATCGAGGTTAATTGCCTAATCTGGGTTGCCACGGCGCAGCCTGCGGAGTCCCCACGCAATCTGTGCTGTGATTAGTGCCAGGTGTCCGTGTCGGAGCCGCTTCCATGGACCACACAGAGCTGGGAGGTGATCCTGGATGTGGCGTGGGCCTCGGGTGGTCTCCCCACATGGCCAGCAGCCACAGAGCCTCTGGGTGGACTTGGTCTTACCTTCAGAGGTAAGGGCTGGAGGAATGACAGGCAGGTTTGGGAATGTGGCCATTCCAGGGCACCTAGGAGGTCACTGGAACTACCCTGGAACCCAACGTGACTTCAGGCTCCATCCTTGACCACTCACTCAGTTGGCATGGGCTCCGGCTAGCCGTCAGAAGAGGAGGCTCCTAGAGACAGCCACGGTCACTGCAGTTCAGCTGGGCACTTGCAGGTCAGAGGACCCAGGCAGGGGCTGAAAGAAGCCTCCCTATTCCTCCCAAGCAGCTTGTCCCCTTGCCCACCAGGCCCCCGTACCGCAGTCCCTGCCTTGTCCCCTCCCTGAGCAGTGATGCTCCTGTGAGCCTGCTGCTCCCAGTGCCTAGGGATGAGTCCCAGGCCAGACCCACCCTGCCGCGCCCACGTGCAGCCTGCAGCTTTGGGGGGCTTTGTCCCACACACCCGAGATTATGCACTTATAATTCCCCAGTAAAAGTTGAAGCCGTTCCCTCACTGGTCCCGACCTTGCAGCTTGCCCTCTGCCCGCAGGGGAAGGACAGCGCCCTGCCTGGAGGTCTCGGCTCTGCTTCATCAGATCCCACTTGGGTCTGATCTCTTCTGCCCACAAACCCATGTCTTCCTTCACATGAGGAAAGTGCCAATCACCTGGCACCTCCCCAGCCAGGGAGGGAGGCCAGGGTGGTGCTCCACGGCCCCCACCCCGCGGGAGCAGCTCCCGTACCTCCCCAACAGAGGCCGGAGAGGCAGGACGGTCACCACCTGTTTTAGTCAGATTTTTTGCAGCTGTGACTGAAGAACCTGACCAGCACAACTGTAGAGGAGGAAGAGTTTATTTGGGGCTCACGGTTTCAGAGGTCTCCATCCATAGACATCCATAGACAGCAGGCTCCAGGTGAGGCAGAGCATCATGGGGGAAGAGCAGGGTGGAGGGAAGCAGCTCACTATGACCAGGAAGGAAGCAGAGAGAGGCTCCGCTCTCCAATACAACGCCCTCCTCCTCCAGCCTCACCCCTCCTGCCTCCAGTCTCCACTCAGTTGATCCCTGTCAGGGGAGTCACTCCCTGTTAGGTGAAGACGCCCACAGCCCAGTTTCTCCTCCGAACCTTCCTGCACTGTCTCACACGGGAGCTTCGGGGGACACCTCACCTCCAAACCACAACACCAGGGAAGGGACCAGGACCAGAACCCGAGGGACAGGCTGCACACCCCCACCTGCCCAGGAGGACACCCTCAGGTGTCTCTGAAGCCCCTCTGTGCGCTCCCCAGTGACAGGCACCTTCACTGCACCCAGACCGGCCCCAACCCAGAACCACTGCCCCTGCACAGGAGAGGCCTGGACCTGAGTGCAGCCCCGCCCCCCGCAGCGCGCGCCTGCACGGTCCAGCCCCTGGGCCCTGTCGGGAGGGTACAAGGGCCACCACTCTGGGGCCTGCTGTGGCCGCACTGCCGTCCGCCTGCCCGCTTGCTGTCTCTTGGGGCGGTTCTCAGGCACGCCTCCCGGGCGGGTGCTCCACAGGCATGTCGGGGCCAATCCGACTCTGCACACTGCACCCTCGACCCCCAGCCACGCAGGCGGTGACCTTGCGCTGCGGGGTCGAGGTCACCCCCTGCACGCCCTGCTCTGTCCAGCCCCGGTCACAGCTTCTCGGCCAGCTTTCCACTGGACTGCTGGTCTTTTCTCATTTACTTCCAGGGTGTCTGCAGATGAGCTGGAGACGCGACCCCTCCCGTGGTTAGCCGGAAGCAGCCAGCCTGGCCGACCTGCTGACCCTCAGACCAGGTATGCACCAGGCAGACTGCCACAGCGACCCCTCCCACCACCGTACGACCCAGGAGCGGGGCCTGCTTGTGCTGAATCACCCACTAGACCTCCCTGGGACCCGCTTGAGCAACACCCTGGCCCCAGCACAGGTGCTCAGGTCCCAGTCCCGCCCCGGGGAGTGTGCAGGTGCCCTCCAGCTCTTGCCTGAGGCCCTGGGAGCACACTCTCCATCCTCTTAACCAGGAGGTGCACGGCCAGCCACAGGGTGCTCGGCCACATCAGTCCCCAGCACGCACACAGGCAGGGGTGGGCACACGCACACGCTGCCTTCGGGGCAGGGGTGAGTGTGGCCGCCCAGGAAGGTCCCCTCCTGCTGCGGGCTCTCTGGGTCTGTGAGTGACTGGGCCTGGTTCTACGGAGCCCCTGCTGCCTCCACCTGGGCTGACCACCTGCAGCCATTCCCAGGTAGCTCCCCAGAGAGAGGCAGCCTTGGAGAAGGAAGGAGGAGCCACTTCAGAAAGGAGCCATGGGTGTCCACCAGCACCAGTGAGGACGGACAGGCTGAGCCAGGCGGCCAGGGGCGGTGCCCAGGAGGGCCCACCGCCACCCGCCAAGTCGGGGAACAGGCTCCCGGGAATCCCGAGAGGCTGATTTCTGTGTGATGCAGGGGAGGCTGCGCGTCCTTCTGCAGGTGAACTCAGGCTGCGGGAGTTGCTTGCTGATGGCTCTGCCCCAGCCCCCTGGAATCGCCTCCGTGTCCGTGCCACACGCAGCCGGCCTCCAGGGCCCGCCAATGCGTAGGTAGCTCTCAGCCCCAGTGCCTCTGCTGGTCATCAGCCTCACCCGCGTGGGGTGGGTCGCCCTGGAAACGGCGTCTGCCCGCCTTCCTTCCCACTGCAGGGCAGCTCGGGCCACTCAGACCCCACACCACCAGGCGAGCTGATGGGCGCCCACTCCAGTTCCCGCGAGCGCGCTGGGGGCCCTGAGGCCTGCCCAGCAGGCCTCTGTCCGTGGCTCACAGGTCCTCCCGCCTCTGTCCTGCCTCCCCTGGTGCAGCAGCCGTGTGTCTGGGGCTCGCTCTGCCTACAGCTGGCCTTCGAACGGCTCTGGGCGGTTGTGCGGAGGCCCAGGTTCCCAGCCTCCCGAGCTCGGTCAGCCTGGGCCGGTCGTTTGAGGACAGACTCACTCTGCTTTCCGAGAGGCTCGTTTCTGTCCTTTTGTTGTTTTGTGCTGTTAAGATTTCCAGCAGGAAGCGGAACTGCAGAGGCCACCAGGTCTGCCGCTCTTCTTTCCATCTTTGCTGGAAGTTTCTGTTGGCGTCAGATGAGTTGTGTGCTGGAGACTTTGTATCGATGTCTGTTAGGGACTGAGTCTGTCACCCTGCTGTGTGGAAGCCCTGGCCTGGGGGCTAAGGGTGTGAGGGCGGGGCTCACGGGGGGCCTCCCTGTCTCCCCCTCTGTCCCCTGCCCTCCTCACCCACAGGAAAGGCCATGCGGCCACAGGAGAAGTGCTGCCCACAGGCCAGGGCAGGGCCTCCCCCAGGTACCAGCCTAGGGGCCCATGACCCTGGACTCCAGCCTGCAGACCCGTGGGACATGCACACCTGTCCTTCTGTCCAGCTGCCTCATGGTGTCCTGACGCAGCCCAGCCCAGCCCCGTCAATGGCCTTGACCTGCTTAGGGACGGTTTCTTTCATTCCTGTTCTGCTGAGTCAACTTTTTGCTTTGACTATAAAGCCAAGTGTTGGATGTTGCCGGTTCTGCCTCAGCGGAGGTGATGCTGTGATCTCGGCTGTGCAGTGACATTGTCTTGACGTCCAGGTAAACCCCGCATGGACACAGGGTCCTGGTCCTTCGCACACACCACACACCCACACCCGATACACCACACAGGCAGGCACACCTCACACTGCACAGATGCCATGCACACGCGTGCGCTCACACCCACACAGAGCAGGCAGGTGCTGTGGAGGTGCCGGCTGTGCCCCGCACGCTGGCTCCCCTGCCCCCAGACCCAGGAAGCCGCGGCTTCGGCTCTTGCAAAGCACCTCTCCTGTCCCAGAAAGAGCCTCTCCTCCCCCAGTCAGAGGCCTGGTGGCTTTGGGGCCATCAGTCCTGCGTGGCCCCACGGCTGGGTGCAGAGGCCAGCACAGCGTCTGGGGCAGACTGGACTGCCCTCCGTCCCTGCATGTGTTGGCCCAAGAGCAGCAGCACGCAGGACAGGCCTTAGGATGGGGGTGGAGTGAGACTGAACAGGGAGAGGGGAGGCCGAGAAGGTCTAGGCGTGGGCTGCAGGTTTCCCTGCCCAGGCGCCCAGGAGGCCCCACGACTCTGGGCTCTTCCAGGTTCCTCATCCATCCCTCATGGGTCCGTCCATCACACAGTGTGCTGGGAAGGTAGCACCTGAGAAGGCTGCGGGGAGGCTGGGCCTGGCCACGGAGCTGCCTCCTGGGCCTCCGGATGAACCACACAGCCGTCCCTGCACACGGCCCGCGGGAAGATGCTTCTGCCCTGGAAAGCCTGGTCCTGGGGAGGTTCCGGGGCTCCTGCCGTGATGGAGACACACCCCCGGGATCATGGGCGCTTTTCCAGGCAGTATCACAGCAACAGAAAAGAGGAAGCAGGAGCGTCATTCACAGCCAAGCTGGAGTTTGCTTGAAACTCTGTCTGTCCAGAGGCCTGGCTGCCTGGAGTCTCCCCAGGGCCGAGGACCACGGCCTTCAGACACCTCTGCTGGTCTCCTTTCCACACAGAAGACAGATGAGAGCCAACAGCTCTTGAGGGCAGGGCACACCTGAGCCCAGGGGCCTGGCAGTGCCCTGCTCTGCTGGGCCCGGCCTCCGGTGCTCAGGGAAGCCCGGGACCACAGCCTGCAGCGCCTCGTTTTAGGTCATCTGGGAAGACCCTGCAGACTGGCCCACACTGTGGTCTCCTTCTTTCCAGGCAAGGATGAGTGTGAGCACGCGCGTGGGTGTCGAGAAATGCCCACGTCGCCTCGCGGGCACGTGGCGGCCCAGCGCCTGCTCCATCCTCAGACACCACGCGCAGGCCGGGAAGGAGTCGTGGGGTATCTGAGCCCCGCAAGGCTTTTCTAAGAGCCCTCGGTGATGGTGACATTCCTCCAGTTCAAGGCTGCTCAGCTCCTGCCACACCCTGCCCACTGGCTGGCCAGCCCTGGGCTCCCCTGCTGCGGCCTGGAGGTGAGCAGGTGGGCGTGACCCACTGCGCCCCGAGCAGGTCGCCTCTGCCACCTTCACCCTGAGTCCCCTTCGGCTTCACCCACCCAGGTACGGAGCCCGGCGGGTCTGGTGTCAGCCCCAGGATCCGCCAGGGCTGGCTCTCCCGCCGGGACCCCGCTCTTCACTGATGCACGGGTCTCTGCCTAGTTCTCTGATTTCTGTTAATCCTCACTCCAGCTCTGCTGCCTCGGTACCGGTGCCGTCCCGCTCTGCGAGTCTCAGCAGACTGTGGCTTGGACCTGAGCAGAGGAGCACTACTCAGCACTGCTGGCACTCAGGGCCAGCAGCCACGCGCGTGGGGACGCCCCAGGTGCTCCTCCTCGGGCCCAGGCCAAGCCTCTCGGGCTTGTTTTCACTCTCCTACGTTCACAGCCGGGCAGATCTATAACCAAGGACCATGCACAGCAGGGCCAGCGTTCCTGCCGGAAGCCACAGGCAGGACTGACCGATGGCGGGAGAGTCTTCAGGAAGAGCGGCCACGCGGGAAGCCCGTCAGGGCCCCGGGGCGGGGGCTGCGGGGCCGGCGCTGGAGGAGGAGGGCGACAGGCCTGTGTGCACCCCCCTCGGTGGCCTTCCTGCCATCGTGTCCCCCAGAGTCCTGCCGAGCAGCCAGACGCCTGGCCGGCCTGCTTGGGTGCCGAGGCCTGCCTTCCTTCAGGCCTCCTCCGGCCTGGACAACCTTGCCAGGACCCCTTACAAGCATATGATGGAGGACAGGGCTTCTGGGTCCAGGTCCCTCCAACCCTGGTGTCTGGAAAAGGGAAGCTGGCCCTGGTGTCTGCAAAAGGGAAGCTGGGGCAGGACATGGACCCCAGGGAGGGGAGGAGCAGAGGGGAGGAGCAGCGGGCATTCAGGTGCTTCCAAGAGGAGGGCAGCAAGTCTCAGGAGGACTTTCCTTGGTCAGGGTGCCTCATGGCAGAAGGGACACCCACAAGGGCCAGTCCAGGAAGGACCCAGGCATCCCCCACCAGGCAGAGTTGACCAGTAAGCCGTCAACAAAGCACCTTCTAGACTGGGCACCTGGTGGGCAACTGGGGGCTGGAGCAGAAGGACAGGCCAGCTGCATGACCGAGGGCTCCATCCTTCTGTCACCCCCTAAATGCCCCCCACCACATCTGAAAATGGGCCTGGACCTTCCTGCCCAGCACAGAGGGCCTGGGGGCAAGGCTCTGCACATGTCCTGCCTCAGACCCCAGCCACCGAGAACCCTCAGGGAGCGTCAGGACGCTTCTCGGGCATCAGTTAGTGGGCTGAGCACCTCCAGCCTCCTGGCAAAGACCCTGTTTCCAGGGCATCTTGGGCCAGGGTCAGCTCAGGCCCAGCCTGGCAATAAGGATGCTGACCATCAGCCTCAGAGTCAGAGCAAGCAAGGACATTGGGCCCCCGACAGGGACCCTGTACGTGGGGAGGGCTGGGAGGCTCCATAGACCCTGGGATGCGGGGCCACCCTTGTGAGTGCCCAGTGAACCCTGCTCTTGGTCAGTGTTCACCAGCACCAGGCTGCAGTCACCAGAAGCCTTGGAACCACACGTGACATTTCCGTATCCGCAGGACATGCTGTGCCCTGGCGTTTGTGTGGTCCTGTGCAGTTCACTTATCAGCTACGTAATCCAGAAGAGCATACTTGTTGCAGGAGCAGGCTGAACCCACTCAACTGACTTGAGGCAAGGCTCTCTGGCCTGGGAAAGGCCAGGGACAAAGACCCTGGGACAGGTCGTGTGACAACGCCCCTGGCCCCAGCCTCCCCCTGGGCCTGGCTGTCCACCTTGACACTTTGGAGTTCCTACAGCTTGCCACAGAAGCCACGTGGAGGCTCCCGGGAAATCCACATGGGGTGCGCATGGGTCACTGGTCACTCGGGGCCTCCCTGGGGCCTGTAAGCTGGAGCCGAGCAGGAGGGACGCTGTGGAGAAAGGAAAAGCTGGACAGGGCCCCTCACACAACTCCAGGGATGTGGTTGCCACAGGGCTGCTGTTCCTCCAGGCCCAGGAGCACAAAGGACCTGGAACCCCTCAGGGGGACAAGGAAGCAGGGCTGGCCCTAGTGAGCCCCCGAGGCCAGGGCGAGGCTCCAAGGGTCCAGGAGAGAGAGTCGCCCCCAGCGCGCCAGGCGCGGGCAGCCCCTCACTCACTCGGATGCACCCCTCCTGGCTCCATGCCAGCCCAGCTTCTGGGCATGGACCCCCTCCTGGCCTGCCAACTCAGTCCTCCCTGTCCCTACCCTCGGGTCACCCCCACCCACCCTGGACCCATCGGGTCTCCTGCAGCCCTGTCCAGAAGGATGGAAGCTCCTTGGTCTGAGCCTCCTAGGCTTCATCCCAAGGCTCCATCTCCTGCTGCCCCCTCAACCTGATGACCAGAGCTCCATGCCTGCCCCAGCAGCTGCAGAGGACCCAGCCCAAGGTGTGCGGGACAGGCTACCTGAATATGGAGATTTGGAGGCAGCCATTTCCCCAGGTGTAGGTGTGCTGGGCTCAGGCCAGCCGCCCAGGCCTGAGGCGGGGGAGGTGGACGAGGGCCCAGGAAGGGAGGCCAACCAGAGGAAAAGGAAAAGGAGCAACGGGGACCCCCAGAAATGCTGGGCTCAGGAATCGGGGTATGGACTGCAGGGCACACATACAGCAAGACCCCTTGTCCAGTTCCAAGGGCGGTGGCCCCCTGCAGTGCCTGGCCTGAGGGAACAAGGCTGGCCTGGAGCCCGGTCCCCAGGTCAGATCCTCCCAGCCACTCTCCATGGGGGACAGGTGGGGACACCCCACATCACAGAGGCAGCTAGTGGGACACGGGACCCCACTTTCCCTGTGGCTGACGGCAAGGCTGTCATTGCCCAAGCCTCATCTCTGCCCGGTCCCTGGGCCAGCACATCACCTGGGCCTCCTGCGGTCAGTGGGCCCCACTGGCTCCCCAAGTTTCACCAGGTACCCCATCAAAACATGGCTACAAAACAACTTCAGAACGCCCATCTCCCCGGGAGGAAAAACAAATCGAATACCAAATGGGAAGAAGCACTGAGAGTTTTGAATAAATGTAGAGACACGGTTATAAGTGCAAAATATTATCATTTGTCCAACATAATTATTTTCTTAGAAACCGTCGATGATTAATAAGGCTCATTATAAATATGCTCTCGTGCATCAAATTTCATCTCTCCAGTCTAATTAACATGCCAGGGAATGGCTCTTTTGGTGGGTAAAGACATTTAAAATATGTATTTCATGAAATCTGAGTTATTTGTCATAAGTTCCAAGAGGAAAACAGGCTATGGAGAAAGCTAGTCATCTCTGCGCTTTATTACACGACTGTATTCAAATAAACGAGTTCTTCAGATTCTGCAGGCGAGTCCAGAAATCAGGGGCGCAGGACGCTGCTGTCCCCGTGGGCCCGACACCGGCTCCCTTCCCATCCCACAGGCTCCGGGCAAGCAGTCCAGGCGGACGCAGGGCCCAGGGCCGACACAGCCCGCCCCTCTCCCGTGGCGCCTTGAGGAGCCCAGTCAGCACTCTGCCCTTGGGGCTCTGCCTCTCCCCCGCGGAGGGAGCCAGGGACTGTCTACACAGGCGGAGGCCCTCGGCGAGGGCTTTGCAGACAACCCAGACGGGAGGGCCAACGCGGTCCTGGGGGCACTGCGGCCTCTGCAGCACACCTCAGGCCTAACTGCCCCTTGAGGGTCTTGACTGGGGTCCTGCCCTGGGAGAATGGAGGAGGCCTGGGGGGCCTAGCTCACAGCTGTCCCTCGGGCTCGGGGCCGAGTCTCTGTGGCAGCCACTGCTGACACCACAAGCCACGCACACACCCAGACATGCACACATGCACACACCTTCTTGCCCACAGAGCCCCGCTGTGCACAGGAGCACCAACTGTGGCCAGGCCCAGTGGAGGATGCTCTCCCAGCCTTCCAGGGACCCGAGTCCCAGGCTGGCCACGGCATGGGGCAGTGATCCAGAGGCAAGTGGAAAGGAGGGGCCAGGCAGCTCTGGCACGGTTCCCACTGACCTAGAAGCAGGGCCTGGCTGATGCTTCTGCCTCCTGCACACCAGGCGCTGAGCTGCAGCCGCCTCCTTGAGCCCGGGGACACCTTGCCCACAGCCGGTCCAGTGCAGGGATGGCGGGTACGAGCTAAGCAAACCCTAGGCTCTGGGGGGCGCCCTGGAACATCGAATGAACCCGCCGTAGCTGTGCTCCTTCAGGTCCCTGCTCCACAGGCGGGCCCTCCGTTGTTGTCCTGGGAACCAGGTGCCCTGGCTTGCTGGGCAGGCTGTGGCCCCACACTTGAGTGAGGCTGCTTCCACGCTCACTCACCGGACCAAGCCCTAGCTGGGAGCCGAGTATCTGCCAGGCAATATGGTGACCCTGTGGGGTGGCAGGCTGTGGGGACAGCCACAGAGGGATGAAGTCAGGGAGCGTCCTGACTGGGGCAGATGCAAGGGTCTGAACCTAAGGAGACGGGGTCCCCAGGCAATACCTATGCAACTGGGAGGGCGTCAGGGTGCGGGTGCGTGTGGGTGTGTGTGGGTGCATGTGGGTGCATGTGGGTGCGTCTGGGTGTGTGTGGGTGCGTGTGGGTGCATGTGGGTGCGTGTGGGTGCATGCGGGTGCGTCTGGGTGTGTGTGGGTGCGTGTAGGTGCATGTGGGTGCGTGTGGGTGCGTGTGGGTGCGTGTGGGTGTGTGGGGGTGTGTGTGAGTATATGTGTTTGCGTGTGGGCGTGTGTGGTGGTATGTGCAGATGTGTGTAGGCGGGAGTGGGTGGGTGGGCACTGAGCATGGAAGACTGTTCTGGAAGGGCAGAGGAGGAGGAGCCCCAGGATCCCAGTTGCCCAGGGCTCATCGCTGAGACCACACCCACCCCACAGAAGGCCACCTGCTTTGTGCCAAGTCCTGGGTTCACTGTCAATCTCAGGCAGAAACACCTCACAGAGACCTCCAGGATCCTGTTGACCTGACATCTGGGCACAAGGCCCAGCAGGTTGGCATGTGAGTCCCTGGCACACTGCCCCTGCCAGAGAAGAGCTGGGGTGGGCTCAGGGGGAAGGGACACCCCTGCAGGATGGCCCTCCAGGGCTGCCGATGGCCCTGGCTTTAAAGGCTTTAAAATGAGATCTTCCAGGGAAACGCTTTCCTTGCCCCGCAATGTGGACTCGAGGCCCCTGTCCACTTTGGTCATCTGTCGGGGGTCAGGTCCGCGTCCTCGGACACCCGTCAGCCTCCTGTGCTTCCTTCCCGCCCTGCCTGTCCATCACCTTCCCTTCAGGCTTTGAGAATAACATTGCTGGTTATTAAACGGCTCTGGACCACAGCGCAGGGGGAGGCTGTGCGTCTGCCCATTCGGCAGCCACCTCGCTCAGCCACTCCCGCCCCAGGCCACACCCTTTGCTTTGGGGGACAACATCTCCAAGGGAGGGGCCCTCAGGGGCCTGCACTCTGTGACTCAGAGAAAGAGAGCATCAGCCGACCCCATGCCACACCCCAGACGTGCTCACAGGCCAGGCCAACCAGAGGCAGGGGCCGTAGGAGAGGAAACGGGGCCCAGCCCCTGGGACTCCAGGGAGCTTTGCCCACCCAAGGACAGTGCAGCCCATGGGTGAGAAGCCCTCAGCTGGGGCACCCCTTCCTCCACCACACCCATTAGGCGAAGAAGCCCCCACATCTCCGAATGGGACGTGAATCTTGGGGACTGTGGTCCAGGCACTGCAGGGACCTGGGCTCCCTGGGAGGCACCCCACCCCCGGTGACTACATGTGTGTTCTGGGGCTTCCACAACACCCCCCACTGGGGCTCAGACTGCAGAGTCCTGGAGGTCAAAGCCTGAGGCCAGGGTGTGGCCAGGGATGGTCACTCCTGAGGCTGGGAAGGAGAACCCCACCCACCTTTCCCCAGCTCTGGATGTCCCTTGCCCTGACCTCTGTGTCCGTCTGCGTGGGGTCCTCACCGTGCGTGTTGCTGGGTCCAACACCCCTTTTCGTAGGGACACGGTCATTGGATCCAGGACCACCTTCCTGCCGCGTGAGCGTGGCCTCACCAACAACATCTGCAGAGACCTGGGGTCCAGCTCGGGATTCCTTCCCGAGCTCTGCGTGCTTTTCAGGAATTTGGGTCACAAGCCTACCTGAGAGGGTCTGTGCTGCATGCTGGGGACACGACCCCTGGGAAATGCAGTCGGAGCTGAGAGGGTGAGGCCGACGGAAGACGTCTTGCCATGAGGACAACACTGTCCCACCCAAGCCAAGGCCACGATGACGGCCACCGCCCCACACAGGGGCCTGGGAAGTGGCAAAAGGAGGTGGGACCTTCACCAAGGCAGCGCCCAGGGCTCAATGCAAGGGCCTGGGGAGACTGCAGAGGAGAGACCCCCATGACCAATGGGGGCCGCGCAGGGTCAGAGGAAGACCACAGCCCTTCCAAAGCACTGGACGGACAATACAGCCGTGGGACAGTTCACAGAGCAACGAGGGTCACAGAGGACATCACGAGGACAGAGACCCACGGAGACTCAAGGGCACACGCGTCACCTGCTTTGCAGCTGACCTAGATGTGCTGGAGATCGATAGCAAGAACAGCCACCGCCACCAAGGCTGCAGGGACGCGCCGTCCTCCCACCGTGAGACACCTACGAGGAGATACGGAAGAAGACGGGGAGGCACAGGGATGCAGAGGAACCCCAGCAGCCATCCCAGGGAGTCCCCACCTGTGGTGAGGCAAAGCCCAGGTCTGGATGGGAAAGATCGAGGGTCTCAAAGGGAGAAAAGGAGAGGTCGCAATAACTCCCCCGCTGCTGAGAGCTCGCTTTAGTCCTCCACAGAGCAAGACATTCGGAAGAGCAGGACGTGAGCGCAGCCCAGCGTCGGTGGAGACCCCACCACCCGCTTGTCCCCGACAGTTCATAGAAAAAAGTAAGCAGGGCCCAGGCTGTGCGAGCACCAAGATACGTCCGCAGGGCCACGTATTTCTCAAAACGCACGCCCTGATTGCCGGAGAAGGAGGGCCTCCCGCCACAGAAGACTGACCGCAGAGGAGCTTGGATAAGCAACACAGTGTCCGGTGCATTCTGAACAAGCCCCGAGACACATGCCGAGAACCCAAAACCAAGTCGGAAAGTCGCGGTGAGCGGCGACTTGGAGACAGAGCGCTCCCTGTGGTTGCAGGAGAGCTGCCCGGTCGTTCCCGGGTGGGAAAGGAGCGGGGCTCACTGCCTCGCCAGGGCACCTGGTCGTGGGGACGGCACAGCCCCGCCCCGGCTCCACCTGACGAGAAGGGCGCTTCCGGGGGTCCTCCTCCCACGGCCCGCGGCCAGGGCGAGCACCGGCCCCCACAGGCCCACCTGAGCAGCCTGTGGGCAGCACCCGACCCGCGCTCCTGGAGACGGCCCAGCTCCAACACCGGGAATCTGAGAAACCGTCACGGCAGAGACGAGCCCACGGTGGCACGTGGGGCCCTGGGAGGGGAGAAGGGCTCTGGGTCGGCACCGAGGGCTTTACCTGCTGATGACACCCCAACATCAGCTCGTCGATGGGGCAACAGAGCAGGTGACCTAAGATGCTGGCAGAGGACCCGGCCTGGGACACTGAAGCACCTTCCGGAATTTTCACTGAATTTAAATTTGTTCCAAAAATTGAAATCTGAAGAAAACGAAGGACAAAGATAAAGACTAGTGGCATTATTAAAATGATGAGCAATTGGTGTTGGCAAGGACACACCTCGCACACTCATACGTTGCTGGTGGGACTGCAAATTGGTGCAGCCACTCTGAAAGCAGTGTGGAGATTCCTCAGGAAACTTGGAATGGAACCACCATTTGACCCAGCTATCCCACTCCTTGGCCTATACCCAAAGGACTTAAAATCAGCATACTACAGGGATACAGCCACATCAATGTTCATAGCGGCTCAATTCACAATAGCTGGATTGTGGAACCAACCTAGATGCCCTTCAACATATGGATGGATAAAGAAACTATGGTATATATACACAATGGAATATTATTCAGCCATAAAGAAGAATAAAATTATGGCATTTGCTGGTAAATGGATGAAGTTGGAGAATATCATGCTAAGTGAAATAAGCTAACTCCCCCCCCAAAAAAAGGCCAAATGTTTTCCCTGATAAGTGGATGCACAAGGGCAGGGGGGCAGGTAAGGGAAGAGTGGAGGGATGTTGGATTGTGCAGAGAGAAATGAGGGGTGGGCAGGGGGCAGGAGGAAGGGAAGAGGGTGGACTGAGACAGACATCACCCCGTGTACACGCATGATTACACGGTGTACCACCAGAGAAAGGAAAAGCTGTACTCCTGTGTGCAGTGAATCGAGTGCATTCTGTGTGACTGAGTAGAAGAAACAGACATGCATAAATAAATGAAGATGCAGTTGGTGACACACATGTCCAGCTGCCTGAGCTCCAACCCAGCCCCCCACGGATGGACGCAGCCCATCACAGGAACATGGAGGGCTCTGTCTCCCAGCTCCCTGGGTGACCCACCTCGCCCTGCTGGGCAGCGGGGGAGAGTGGGCATGAGCTCCATCTTGAGGCCCTCGGGGACAAGGCAGCTGGGGTGAAGGCCAGTGGTGGCCGTGGCCAGGAGGACTCAAACTCCAGCCCTGCTAAGTGACAACAATGAGCTTTGTCGTGAGGGGTCGGCCATGGCCTTTCCAGGATCCCAGCACACAGGACAGGGTTCCGGTGGAGGGCTGGTGGGCAGTGACACTGGCCTTCCATCCCTGGGTGCACAGCAGGGCCCCAGCTTCCTGTCCAGCGCCCAGTGTCCAGAGGGGCCCGGGCTCCCCCGCTGGTGGCCGGATGCTGCGGCTCCTCTGGCAACCTTCGTCCCCGCCCCTCCACAGCCAGCCATCGGGCTTCGGGAGCCCTGATTCCACAGCCCTGATTCGGGAGCAGGAAGAGCTGGACAGAGTGGTGCCGTGTCCACTTCTGGTGCCCACATGTGCGGAAACAGGGACGGGGAATCTAGGGAGGCAGCGCTTTCTGGGGGAGAAAACCCAGAATTCAAGCTTTTCAATCACACTTCCTTCTCACGGAAGGGACAGAAACTATCCATAGATGCGCTGGGTGGGGAAGCCCTCCAGGGATGGTCACAGGGCCTGGCCTCCTGCCCCTGCAGGCCGCCCTTCCCTTCCTGCTCTGTCCTTCCAGGGCTGTGGAGTCAAGCGGGCATCGGCTGAAGACACACGTGGCCTCCGCTTCCCCATCTGCCAAGCTCCGAATCCATCCCCCACGGCGCGTGCCAGAGGCTGGATCCCTGCGCAGCAGCCTCTGGAGCTGGGAGTTTATCTAGAGGTGACCGGCCTGGGGGCTCTGCCCTGGTGGTGGATGACCCCGCGCCCTGGGAGTGGGCGCCTTCTAAAAAGGAGGGGCGAGAAAGCACTCCTCCCTCCCTCCTTCCCTCCCTCCCTCTCCCTCTCCCTCTCCCCCTCCCTCCTCCCTCCTCCCTCCTTCCCTCCCTCTCTCTCCCTCTCCCTCTCCCCCTCCCTCGCCAGCTCCCTCTCCCTCTCCCCCTCCCTCCTCCCGCCGTGGTATGACACAGGGAGATGCTGAACTTTCAGTCTTGGACTCTCCAGGACCATGAACCAAACATCCCTGTTGGCTGCCGTCCTGGGTCTCTGGTATTCTGGTATCGCAGCAGGAATGGCCTTCCATGCGTGGACTTGGCCCTTAGCAGGGCATTTCCAGGCTGTGGAGAGCCTGGCGTGTTGGGCTTCCCTCGTGGGGCCCTCCGCAGCAGACGGGGCCTCCGGTGTCCTTACCACCGAACGTGTCAGGGACGTCCACCACCGTGGATCTTGGTGCAAATTCCCAAGGACGTCCCTGTTTCAAGGATTGCACAATTTTGCAGGAGAAAGAAGCACCGCCCCGGGCACAGCATGGGCTCGGCAGTGAGTTCTGGCTGTGAATCCACCCGCTGTCCCCAGCTCCTTGTTTCATCTGTAAACCGAGGGAAGGACTCAGCCTCGGCCTCCAGGGGTCGTCGCGGAGAGCCGCTGTCCAGCTCGGGCACACAGCTGGACGGGGTCTAGCACACTGGACCTGTCACTGTGGCCACCCTGCTGTTCAGCAGTGGGCACTGGGGTGGAGCTGACGTCAACAAACCGGAGCCCTGGCATTGGGTGGGAGGGAGGCTGCCCTGAAAACTGCGTTGAGGCCACCAGTGATCCGAGGCTGGGATGGGAGGCACGTGGAACCCAGCTGGCCACTGGATGCGTCCAGTGTCTGTGAGAACCTGTCACATGTCAGTTCACAGCTCGGCACCAGGTGAGCCCTGGCCCCCCAGCAGTACCCTTGACGCGGCTTCAGCCCCTTGGCGTGGTGTGGAGGGTCATCGTGTTCTTGATCCGTGCGCAGCCGATTCCTCGTTATTTCTGAGTGCTTTCCGTTGTGAGAAACCTAGTACGCACGATAGGTAAGCACACTGAGTACAGCAGTACCGATGGACGCATTCACCAGGCACGGCCCCGAGGGTCGTTTGCAGGTTTCAGCTCTGGATCAAGCCTCGTGGGGCCTGCGTCCCCTTTCTCCTTGAGTAGATGCCCGGGAGTGTAGTTTGCATGTTTAACTTCACAGAAAATGCCACGCTCTCTTCCAAAGTGGTGAGTCGTCTACCTTCCGACCAGCGCTGGTCGGCTCCAGTGAGACACTCTTGTTCACACTTGGTGCCGTCAGACATTTGAATTGGCCGTGCTGACGGAGGTGTGGTGGGTCTCCCCACGGCTGGTTTGCTCTGCCTGACCGTATGGTGCTGAGCACTCCGGGTACCTCCTATGTTGGCAGGTCTTTTGTAAAGTGTCTGTTCTGACAGTGAGTTTTAACCAAACACAATGCGCTGACATTTTTCTTTTGCTTTTTGTGTCTTATCTAAGAAAATTTTGACCATTCCAAGGTTACAAATGCTGTTTTCCATATTGTGGGGAGACTTTTGTTGCTTTCATTTCTCCATGGAGATCTGTGATCTTTTTTCAAACACTGTTTTTGTGTGGTGTGGAATAAAATTGAAATTCATTTTCTTCCCATGCAGATACCAGTTTTTAGGCCCGATTACAAATTCTCCATTCTGTTCCATTGAGCTATCTATCCTTGAACTAATATACACTGTCTTGTTTACTGCAGTTTCATAATAAATCTTAAAATAAGGTAGTGTAAGTTCTCCAGCTCTGATTTTTCTTCCTGAAAGTATCTTCTCTATCTTTTATTCTATGGATTTCTAAATAAACTTTAGAATCAGCTTGTCATTTCTACAAAAAATCTTCTGGGATTTGGGGGATTCCATTGAGTCTACAGACCCCTTGGGTAGAACTGAGATCTTCACTGTTGAGTCTTCGGATCCATGAACATTGTATATCGCTTCGTCTGTTTTGTTCTTCCTTGAGTTTCTGTCCTGGCGCGTTACAGTTGCCGGCATAAATGTCTCCACACCTTCTTGAGCACTTATTGTTCCAGGAGCTGTTGTAAATGAACTCATTATTTGACATTGTTAATGCAACCTTTGTTGGATGTGGCCATTACAGCTTAATGATGACCCTGTCTGAGTCTCATTTTGACACAGGGAACTATATCAAACTCTTCCGATGACTTTCCAGTGGAATGGGAGGTCACCAGGTCCTGGCGGCAGCCAGGGCACACTGGACATCATCTCCAGGTGCACACCCTCATGGCTTGGGCTGGGAGCCTGCACACCTCACCCACTCAAGGCCAGGCCGAGCTCTGCCCGCCGGCGCCCTGCTCCACTCCGCCGACCCACTCCTCAGCAGCACACACTCTCCGCTACCACCTCTCCTCGGTCCACTCTGTGACCACCACGTTGGCTGCCAGGCTTCAACCCTATTGACCACCACCAGCTCAGGTCCTGTCCTTTAGAGAAAGACTGTGTCACATCCTTGGTACCATTCACGATGCAAATCCTCCCAGCTCCCCCCAAACCAGTTACACACAAGTTTTTCTTGACGTTTCACACTGTCTAGGAATTCTACATATTCAGTAAGTCTGGGATTAACTAAAACCATGCTGCCGCCAGGGTCCCGTGAGCAAAGCTGCACAGCCCTGCAGCTGCCAGCAGGCGTGAATGAGGGCACCTCAGAAGTTGTCATTCACTGGTGCTGCCAGTCACCCGGCTCTGCCTGTGCTGTTTGCCCAGGGACCTTGGCACTTCTGAACACTTCATAGTAAGTGTGGCCACATGGGTGTGGTGCTGAGAGCAGCCAGGAGCAGGCATGGACACAGCGACTGTCCTCCAGGTGAGGGTTCCTTGGATGCCTGATGGGAGGTGACCGGGCAGGTCTGAGAAGGGACCCTGGCTGCCTCAGCGCAGGTGGAGCACCAGGCACCCGAGCCCCTCCTAGGTGGGAAGGCACTCAGCTCACCCACTGGGAGCCCACCCTGGAATTAAACCCCCAGTGCCCGCTTGGGTGTCCTGCCCCTCGCTGAAGTGTTCCCAGAACAGCGGCTGGCTGGCTCCTGGCAGGAGCCCCACCCGGGCTCAGAGCCCGTGTGTGCTGGTCCCAACTTCAGTAATTAACCCTCTCCTCTGGGGGCTCCCCGGAGCACCCACATCCCCAGAGCCTGCGGAGTGGCCCGCTGTCCGGGCTCCCACGAAGCCCTGCCTGAGCACCGTCTCCCAGGGCCCGTCAGCTCCTCCGGCTCATTCTTCGACAGCTCGACTTCCCGGGGCCACTCAGCCCACAGGACCGTCCTCGTATTTTGTTCTAACTGAGAAACAACAGAGCTGCAAGAGGAATTCATCTGTATTCGCAGCACCAGTAACGTAATGTGAGAAGAAAAGGGAGAAAATGCACCGGCCGTACAGCAAATCCGGCTGAAATGCACCGCTTCTCCCGTGGAAAGACTTCTGATTAGGAGTCTGCTGCTCTATTTTAAGAGCGGGAGTGGGCCTGGGACTCGGTCCCTGTGTTTTCTACACAACAATCTCCAAGAGATGCAACTGCAGGGAGGAAATACATCAAAAAAATTAACAGACATTGTCTCTGGGCAGCCGCGCTGCAAAGGCTTACCCTTCATTTCCTTCTTTGTGTGTTTCAGCGTTCTGAAAACTCCGGTCATGAGCATTTTCTGGTTCTGTAATGAAACATGCTTTCAAACAAAGACCAAGTCCAAGCTGAGATCTCCTCTGTGCAGAGGAGGCCGCTGCCCGACGGCACATTTATCACGGGCACTCTGGAGGGCAGACGGAGCCTCTGAACTGCACCTCGGCTGGACCCTCTGCCGGACCCTCTGCCCCGGATGAGCCTTGGCTCCCTGGGGCTGAGGCTGGGCGCCCGAGGCTCAGATCGGCAGGAGCCCTGAGCCTCCTACAGAAGCCTTCCCTTGGCCTCCCGGGGCTGCCTTGTCCGGGTAATGAGGGCAGAGAGGAAGATGCAGGCCTCTCTGGCACCACAGGGCCACACTGGTGAAGCACGACCCAGCCACCCTCACAGCTCAGAACTGCAGGACACAGACAAGAGCTGGAGGCTCCGTCCCCAGATACCGAGGCGAGCAGGAGGAGGAGACATGGCCACCCCCACACAGACGGCTCGGGCCCAGGCATTGGCCAGAGCCCAGCTGTGTCCTTACAGGAGGACCAAGGACCAAACACATGTAGAAAGGTCGTGGGGCCACCTGCTGACAGGTCTGAACCCTCCACAAGGGAAGCAAGAGCCCCTAGTGGTGGGGGCAGGCTGGACTAGGGATATTTTTCTCCCCTCCCCAGCTTGCCTGCCTGCCTTCCTTTCTGTATTTATTTATTAGTACCTGGAATGGACCCCAGGGGAGCTTAAC
Organism: Sciurus vulgaris; assembly: GCF_902686455.1. Taxonomy (NCBI): domain Eukaryota; kingdom Metazoa; phylum Chordata; class Mammalia; order Rodentia; family Sciuridae; genus Sciurus; species Sciurus vulgaris. Next base: position 180,515,698 of record NC_136465.1, read on the forward strand.
CACTGAGCCCATCCCAGCCTTTTTGTTTTTTGTATTTTATTTGGAGATAGGCTTTGTATTTCTTGTATTTTATTTGGAGGCTGGCTTTGAACTTACAATCCTCCTGCCTTGGCCTCCTGAACCATTGGGATTACAGACATGCACCCACTATGCCAGTCCTCCCCAGCTTTTTTAGGGTATAATTGACAAATAGAACTTGTTTTTCTCAAGGGCTGCCCTGTGACAGCTTAGCACACACACACTGTGAAACGGTGTAGCCGTGAGCTGATCAGCCATCCACCCGCACGGCCCCGTCAGCGTGTGTCGGGGTCTCCAGCCTGCACACACTGCCCTGACTGCAGTCAGCTAGGCCTGACTCCCCCCAGCTCGGACCCCCAGCCAACAAGCCTTGACCCCCAGCCCTGCAGCACCCCCTTTGACCACCTCCTGGAGCCCACTCTGCGGCTGCCGCCAGGTGAGCAGAGCAGGGTGCATCTTTCTGAGCCTGGCTCAGCCTTGAGCACGGTCCTCCAGGTCCACCCATGTGGCTGCCCATGGCAGGGCCACCGCCTGTCTCCAGGCTGCACTGAGTTCCTCTCTGCGTGGACACCACGTCTTCACATTCGCTTGTCTGACCACAAGCCCGCCGGCTTCCTGGGGATCTTCTCGGCACCCAGAACATGGCGGAGCTTCGTGGTTTCAGTCTGCAGAAGTCTGGCCTCTCGGCTCCACCGGGATGGGTCGGAGGCTGCCGGGAGATCCCTGCACAGCCAGGAGCTTCAGAGCAGGCAGTTCCCAGAAAACACGGTCCTGAGATCTGAGGAACGAGGGGCGGAATCTGCTCCACCAGGATTCGTCCACACAAGAGCAAACCGACCGAGGAGAGCCGGACGCTCACGGAGGGACTGCAGGGCTCCGCCCCCGCCACGCCCGCACTGAACTCCGCGGCTGGACTAGGGGCATCAGGAACTTTCCCAATGGTGCCCTATGCTCTGGAGGAGAGCCCCCACCCCGCAGCGCGAGCAGGATCTCTGTGTAGACAGAGTGGTTAATCAGACAATTCGTCTGGTTGTTTAAAATGCATTCTACTTTTTAAAAACAAGTAATCACAATATAGAAATCAGAGCATTTGTAATATGTCAACTCATTTTCCCACATATTTTTAGAATAATGGAGTCACATAATTTATTAACGTGCCTCTTTTAATTTCATTCATAAATAACCACGTCTTCACCCCATCTGACGGACAGGAAAGATGGCGAGGGCCAGAGAACCGGGGACTGAGCACCATTTGGAGGAAAATTCGGAAGCCAAGGGCAGCGCCCACTCTGAGGGTGTATGGAAGCTGTGTCTGCAGGCTGCCCGCCGTCAGAGGGCCCTGCGACCGTCTGAAAGTGGCTGTGTTTTCAATCAATGGCAGAAACTATACATATCCATCAAAGAGGCAGGAAGAGAACTCAAGGCATCGCCCTGAAGCTGTAGCGTGTGGCTGAGGTGGTGGTCCGCTGAAGGCGGGGAAGTCACAGTCACCAAGGACACACGGATGGCAGTGGACACCCAGAACCCCTCAGGACCAAGGCTGTGGGGCCTACTGGGGCAGCTCTTGGCCAAGTCCCTCTGGGGGAATCCCCCAGCTAAGGAGCCTGCAGCCCGGGTCAGGTCCCCTGGAGAGAGGAGCCACGCCTAGGGACACTGCCAGGATGGAAACTGGCTGGCCTGTCCCCCTCTCTGAATCTGGAAAGCAGGCACTGAGCTGCACTCAGGGCACGGCCAGGACACAGAGTGGCAAGTGGACACAGCTCCTACACCTGTGGCCAGACAGCGGGAGGCTGTCTCTGGTGGGGTCAGTCGCACCCGTGAGCCCCCAGTGCAGGTGTGTGGACGTGACAGCAGAAGGCAGGAGAGATGCCCAGGGATCAGCAGCCCCTGGAAGAAGGTCCAGAAAGGCCAGTGCAGGACAATCAGGAGCAGCTCAAGAAGGCAGGTCACCTGAGTGCTCTGGGCATCCTGGATGGGGTCAGGCCCTCCAGACCTGCAGGACAACAGAGAGGCAGGCTGTCCCCAGGAGGAGCCACCACCACCCTGGCCGCCCTGGCCCAGCAGCCCCCAGCCCTGGGTTGTCTGAGTCAAAGACCGCAGACTCCTTCTGGGGTCACCTCCCGTCCTGCCCACTTCCTCCCAGATCCCCCAGGGACTGAGGACGGAGGGCCACCTTCCTGCCCTGACCAGGCCCCTCAGGGGCCAGTCTCCCACAGCTCTGTGCCCAGGGGTGGGTCTGAGCTGGCCCAGCCCCACCACCCTGCCCTCCAGGGAACTGCCCAGGCGACCCTCGCTGGTCACTCCCCTGGGGAGACAGGCCTCCTCTCCATCTCTGTCCCTCTGAGGTGGGAGGCAAGGCAGGCCCGGCCTCCGGGTCTGAAGGCTGAGAATCGGGCGGAGACACGCCCCACCAGGCCGGCCCCACGTCAGACCACCACGGGCCGAGGGCAACGCTACCGCACGTACCAGAAACCCCGCGTCCTCCAGGCGCCCTGTAATCAGCAGTCGGGAACATCAGGGAATGGACTCTGTAATCTGCCGGAAGCCAGAGACAGGGGCAGGAGCACTCGGGGCCTGGGAGCCTCGCACCCCTGCTGCCATGCCACCCCGATGGGCTGGGCACAAGGCCTGGCTCCCACCCGGGGCCGTGGGGGGTCCTCAGAGCAGAGCAGCCCTGGCCAAGCGCCCTCGGGACTCAGTGCTGGCGTTTCACGGGGCGCCCGCCTCTCCACAGAGGCCAGAGCTTCCAGTACATTCTGTCAGCCCACCCCCAGCGGCACGCACCAAAGGCAAGGGAGGGACACGCACCGTCCCCCGAGGCCCCCGCATGCACAGGCCAGGCAGCACCTTCCGGCAACCTGGGCAGAGCCCAGGCTGCTGGCTCCCATCCTGCGCCGTGCCCAGGCCCCGAAGGCAGCCTGCTGCTCTCATGCCAGGCACTGTGTTAAAGGGCCTCCCCATGCCCCAGTACCGTCCAGGCCCTGCTCACCCAGGTAGCGGCCGCGTCTGGAAGACAGCGACACGGGTCGTGTATTTACTTAATTTTACGTGAGGCTCCCAAATCCCTGAATCAACAGCGGTTCTACACACTGTTGCATAAGAGGAGAATCAGAGCCCGAGTCGGAGTCCAGGCAGAGGCTGGGTGTACAGGCGGTGGCCCAGCGCCACCTGCAGGAGGCCGGCTGCAGAGCCGGGACCTGCAGGGACCGAGGCCCTCCACCCCCCCCCCCCCCCCCCAAGTGCAGGGCGCTCAGCGACGCTCTCGGGAAGGCCTTCTCCAAACACTCCATGCCCGGCAGAACTTCTCCGTCCCAGAGCTGCTTACAGGGCGGCGTCAACCGCACGCACGGCCACACTGGGGGCTGGCAGCAGAGTCCTCCCAGCCCCGCTCCCTCCCGCACAGCAGCTCCAGGGACTCAGCTGACACTGGACACTCCCACTCCCAGAGCAGGGCACACCTGCCTGGGCGCCCCTCTGGCTGTCCACCCCAGACCCTGCTCGGCCACTCTGTCCAGGCACTACCCAAGCACTGCCCACCCAGACCTCGCGAAAGGCTTTGCTGGAGGAAGCCCAGGTCTCAGGAGCGGCTCGGCCTCCATCCTGGAGGTGACCTCCCGCAGAGACCCGCTCCTGGACAGCTAAGATGCAGGAGCTGCTTTTCCTCCTGAGCCCTGGTCTGCTTGGCCCTGGATCTGGGGTCCTCCCTGTTCTCTGCTCCATTGGGCACCCTGCCTCTCACACCTACAGGACCCCACAGTCAGTGGGGGTCACTGCTTCCCAGGAGGGCCCCAGGTTGAGGACACCATCCTGACAGCTTCCAGGAAGGAAGAGGGAGGGAAGTGGGGGCAGAGGGAGGAAGGAGGGCAGGAGAGGGAAACGAGGCAGCCTGACTGCCTTGCGTCAGCCATCCCCCAGGAAGGCCTGAGCCCGAGGAGGAGGCTCTGTGACCCCAGCCCTGGAGGAGAAGGCGCTTCTCTGTGTCCAGGGCCCAGACGGTGGCTCCGGTGGCGCTCTACCCTGGATCGCTGTGTCCCCCACTGCAGTCACCTTCTGCAGAGGACCCAGGCCCAAGTCCCATGTGGGACCAGCATGGGGCCCTGGGGGCCCTGGGGCTGGGTCAGGCAGAGCTCTCAGGCACCTTCCCATCTAGGCCAGGGTGCTGGTCTCTCAGGGAGACAGGTCTCCTCCCGAGTCCAGCCCTCCGTGCCCAGCACCCTCCCACCAGCCAGCAGGACCACAGGCAGGGCTGTGCGTGGTCGAAGGCCCTCGCTTTCCCGTTTGTCTTCCCAAGAGCCCCTCGTTTAACACCACACACAAACCTCACAACGGGTCCACGGCCTGAGCCTCGGAGCGGATGGCTTAAACCCTTAGAATAAACACAGGCAAGCCCGCCAGACTCTGGGGTGTGACTCCGAGCCACAGCGGCAGCGTGAGCAAGGCCCCAACACTTGAAGACCCCGGGCACCACGGGACCCTGGACAGAGTGGCAGAGCCACCGAGAAGACAGGTGTTCACACCTGGCCAGCTTTAATCCCGAGCGTACAAAGAACTCAGCAGCAAATAAAGATCCAGCTCAAATCCAGGCCAGGGACCCGCCAGGACTCCAGGTGGAGCCGCCCCAGACTCCCCCAGCAGAGGCTCCGCGCAGCTCCCGGAGTCGGGCGAACAAGGACAGGGTTTGACAGCTGCCGCGGCTGGGCTCCACCTTGGGCCAGCGCCCACCCCCCCCCCCCCCCCCCCCGCTGCATGTGAGGTCCTGCTGAGCAACCTGCGGCCTGCAGGTCAGCAGGAGCCTTCCTGGAGCCCGCCAGGCCAGCACCCGTCCACCGCGAACCCTGTTCCGCGGCACTGCACTACGGCAGCCCAGGCGCTCCGGGGGACTGCACAGGCGTTTCTCCAGAGATGTCGAGATGGCCAGAGCACAGGAAGATGCCCAGCAGCACTGTCACGGGGCGGGGCAGTCAGAACCCCAGGGAGAGGCCACGTGGACACTGCTGGCCACGCTGTCGGTGGCTGCATGAGAGCACTGAGCACAGAATGAGCATGTGGCCCAGCAACTCCGCCCCCTCCAGGCGCAGGAGCTGAAGGCGGTTGTGCGGGGGTGTCCTCACAGCGGCAGTCTCGTCCGCCAGGTGTCTGTCTGCAGTGAAAACAAGATGTCCGCGTGGTGGAATATGACCCGGTCTCAGAGGAAGCCTGGATGTGTGAAGGGGTGAATGTTGAGGACTGGCCAGCGACATGGGCCAGCCACGGGCAAGTGCTGCAGAGTCCACTTCCACCCAGGGTGGCCGCATCCCAAGGCCGTGGCTGTAGCTGGGGCAGGGACAGTGTTGTTTTGGGGGTGACAGGTCCTGGAGATGGTGAGGTGGCTGCACAAAGCTGTGGCTGGGCCTGACACCAGTGGACTGAGCACCTCGAGTTCTATGGCACGTGGACATCGCCAGCGTGCCACACAGAGGTCAACACGCTGATGGACGGCAAGTGGGTCCTCTCCAGCCTCCCTGGGGCACTTTCCAGTAGTCTGAGGAGGGGGCATGAGCTGTGCCTAAGCTCCCCTGCAGGACATGGGAGAAAGCAGGGAGAGCCCGGGCTCCTGCTAGGAGAGTCCACTAATGCAGACCGGCCCCAGTGACCTCGGACCCCAGTGACCTCAGGACCCCACTGACCTTGGACCTCGTAACCTTGGGCCCTGTGACCTCGGGCCCCCATGACCTCCACCAGGCCTCAAGGAGTCCCGCACTCAGTCCCCACCCACCACCTCCAGGAGCTGGCGGCCACGGCTGCACAGCTGCGGCGTTTGGGAATTCTGAGGAGCATGGCATCCCGCCCAGCGGCAGCCGCCAACGCATCAGGGGGTATTGCCCTTGACGTGCGGAGGGCCCTCCAGGACCGGGAGCTCGGGCATGGGCAGGCGTCCTGCAGAGGCTCCTGGGCTCCTGCCCGCTGCCCAGCCAGCCTCCCCACCTCTGCCCACCTGAGCCAGCCCTGGGCGGGTGCGTCCAGCCAGCCCTGAAGAGCCTACGGAGTGTGTGTGCCCTGCCATGTCCCCAGGCCCAACTGCCTGGGCCTGTGGCCACTGGGCTCCTGAGGTGGCTGCCACCCAAGGGCAGAAGGCCCCAGGGCCTTCCTCCAGCTGCCCTGCCATGTGGCGGCTTGACTGTCCATCTCCACGCTCTGTGCTGAGGTCACAGCCACACAGTGGACAGGCAGATGCTCAGGCTGCCCCATCCCAGGACCCGCCTCCTCCCCTTGCTGCTCCAGGAGAGCCTTCCCTGCTGTCCATGGCCACGTCCACTCGTCTTTCCCTGGGCTGGAGAAGAGCCTGAGGTCTGAGGGGCCCAGGGACACCCTCCTGCCCCTGCCGCGGTCTTCTCTGCGGTCACAGGGGTGCCACTGCAGGGAGTACTGCACCCTCATCCGGGACCAGCCTGGGACGGGCGAGGGCCCCTGCGGGCCCAGCCCTGGGTGGGACTCGGGGCAGGCGAGGGGGTCTCTGGCCACCTCTACCCTCTGAGGCTCCCGAAGCCAGGAGCCAGGGAAGGGCGGCCAGCTGGCGGGAGCGCTGACACGGGCGCCCCTCCAGGAGCCGAGCGTGGGGCGCGAGGGGGCGGAGCCGGGCTGGCCACGGCTCCAGGCTGCCCTCTGCTGGCTCTGATGTTTGGGAGCTGCCCAGGTGGGGCTCACTACAGGCCCAAGCTGCAGGGCAGCTGCCGGGGCGGCGAGCCCTCCCCCAGGGCCTGTCTGCTTCCATGCCAGGAGGGGCGCCAAGGTCTCCTCCTCACCGCGGCCAGCCAGGGGCACCTGCAGGCCTGCACCACAGGGTCCAAACAGGCCATGTGCCCTGCAGGTGTGGGCTGAGCCTTGGGACCGCCAGGCACAGACGCCCCCACTGAGGGGGGCGCCATCCCGCAGCCTCCTGGGCCTGCGCCCCTCAGCCTCAGTGAGGAGTGGCCTCCGCAGTGGGCACTGAGTGACGGGCTGCGTGGCCACTCTACGCCCAGACGCTGTGAAACGGGGCATCAGCCCTGAGACTGAGCGAGATGCTGGGGTCTTGGGGTGCCGACTCTCTGCCTCTTAACGGCTCCATTTATTACCCACTGAGAATGTATTTGAGCCCCTTGTGGCTGGAACATTTTTCACTTTCTGTTTACTGAGAAACTCGGTTCCCACAAGGAGCGGCTCTCAGACACACAGCCGGGCGGAGAGCGTTTTCTCCTTGAAACTCACCACTGGGCCTGGGAGCCAGGAAGGGGTCCGCCCAGTCTCCCCAGGCCCCACCGACATCTGGCGCCTCTGCAGATGGACAGCAGGTGGGCATATGCTCCTCCAGTCTCCTCCCCCTGAGGAGGAGTCCGGGGCACCGCAGGGTCTGCCCTCCCCAGGGCCTCTGCCTCAGTGAGCTGCCCCCACAGGGCCACCCTGTCCCTGACCCCAGGCCCGCCTCTGGCCTAGCCTGGCTGTGTCCCTCCACCAGGCCCAGGCTCCCCCAGGCCTGAGCAGCTAGACCTAAACACTAGCCTCGGACCCTCACCCCCGCTCTCCAGAGACAGCTGTGGCCACCCATTGAGCACTGGCACACGTGAAGCACAGAGAAGTCTGCAGTCTTGCCCAAGGCGCCCAGCTCTTCCGCCATGATTTGGCTCCAGAACCAGACCTTGGGTGTGCTGGCAACAGCCCCTCAGATAGGGGGTGAAGGTCGAGGGTGACGGTCGGTGCTGAGAGCCATCCCGAGGGCCAGGCGCAGGGCTCCTGCTGGGGCACAGCAGGAATGGCTGCATACAGCACAGTCTTTGGACTTGTCCGGCAGGAGAGGGAGCCAGGTGTGGCGGGTGCCGAGGACTCAGCACAAGGCACAGGGGGAGAGGGGCCGGAAGGTCTGCCAACCCCTGGACTGGTGACGGGTGACACCAGTCTCTGGGGCGTGCCTGGGTGGCTGCAGACGGAGGCTCCACAGGGAGCTGTGAGGACTGAGCAGCCGCGGGACACCCCGGCTCAGGCAGGAAGCCAGAGCGCAGCGCTTGCCACGCCTGAAACAAAGCTGAGCTCCAGCCTCCTGGGTGAGCTTCCCGGGAATTAATTTCTAAGATAAATGGTTCTGGAATTGCTTGGTCCTCTCCTCTAAGCCCCCAATGTTTTTCTGATCAGGCATTTTCTTCCAGAGAGACCTGGTGTCTGAATGGCATCTCAATCCCCGCAGTATTGACATCTGCCAGGCGCGGGGTTTATGGGCCGAGTATGAATTCCTGGCCGACGTCGGTGCTCAAATTGAGCCATGCTCCCGTGAAACCAGACAAGGCCGGCGATCATGGTCTGTCGAGAACGGGGCTGGGGGCAGCAGGTGCGAGGACCCCGGGCAGGGCGGGGCCTCCAGGGACCAGTGCCACAGAAAAATAACTTGGTGGGCTCCTGCCCAAAAGCACAGGTGGGTCTCAGGCCCAGATCTGGCTCCTGCCCCCCAGGAGACACCACAGCAGGGACTGTGATGGGGAGGACGTGAGGACTGTCCCCAGGCCACCTCAGGCTGCTGCGCCCTGAGGATCTTCTTTAAGGGTCGATTCCTTGTTGGGGAGAGCCAACTGGAAGGATGCCGTGGGTCTGAAGAGGTCACATCACCACAGATGCAACGGGAATGCCCAGTGGGAGGGGGCGCGCAGCCTGCTGGGGCCCCGAGACTGTGGGCTCCTGCTGGCTGAGGTGTGGGCAACTCCACAACCCAGAAACCGGTCCTGGCGTCCACCTGTCAGGAAGCCCAGGGGGCAGAGGCTGGCAGAAAGCAGGTGCGTCCAGAGCAGAGCCTCATCCCCAGGTCAAAGGCCCCCAGATCCCAGTGCCAGATGCCCCTGAGCCCCTGTGCACCCTGCCACCCACACCACCTGCCAGAGACCCGAGGGAGCTCGCTGGTGACCAGCAGGTCATGACCTCAGTGCCTGCTGCCCTTTGCAGCCAGCTCACTTGTGGCAGGTGAGCCATGGGAGAGGAGGGGCCCAGGTCTGGTAGAGCTGGCCCAGCAGGTGTGTGGCACCAGGAATGGATATAACCTGTCTCCTGGGACCCTGGTGGTGTGCAGACTGTGCTCCGCCTGCAAGGCTGTCCCAGGAGCCCCGCCCAGCCCAGCGTAGGCAGGCGACTCGCAGCCGTGTCTCCCAAGGTGCTGGGTCCTCCTGACAGTGCAGCACATGGCGCAGGGCAGCCGTGCTCACAGCACGGGCTCCTGCTTGCTTCTGTTTTGTTTTAAAAACTCGCTCGCCATAAAGACGAGGGTGATGGGTACGCTAATCACCCTGAGCATCGTCACCAAAGGCTACAGAAATCAGAAGGGCACGTGCCTCGGAATTACGTATCCATCAAAAACTAAAGTCAATCAATAAAAATTCTACAAGCAATTCATCTAAAGAGAAAAAGGAAAAGATTTTTCCCCATGGTGGAGGTCAAAGGCGCACATGCCAGGCAAGCGCTCTACTCTCAAGCCACAGTCCCAGACCATAAAAAGACCCTCAGAGCCGCGTCCCCAGGGTGGGAAGTGCAGTGGAAACTGGAGCCCCAGGCCTGGCCTCTTTGTCACCCTGATGTCTGGGACACCTGGCTGGAGCCCCAGGCCTGGCCTCTTTGTCACCCTGATGTCTGGGACACCTGACTGAGGAAGGACACCCCAGCCACAAGGTCAGAGGCCAGCCACAGGGACCAAGAGAAACCAGGAGCAAGGCCAGGATCAGACTGAGAAGGAGAGCTGTCGAGACCCCTCCCCAGCCTAGCTGCCGGGCCCAGCACCCCTGCAGGGATAGAGATCTCTGCTCACAAGGAAGCTGCCCCACACTGGGGCTCAGCAGCTCCATCTTGGAGGGACTCACCCCAAACTCTAGTCCAGACCAGCCTCCAGCCTCCTGGCAGGTGGGGAGCAGCCCCCAAGTCCAAGCCCCTGGTACTCTGAACAAGGGGCTGCCCCTGGGATACTCTCAGCAGGAGAGAGGACAAAGTGAACCCCCAAAGGCCTGCATTCTCCATTCTGAACTCACCCCACATCTCCACCTTGGGAATCTGACCCCCTTCTCCAGAGGCAAGTTATGAACATGAACTTGAAGACAGGAACAAGCAAAGTGGGTCTGCTGAGAGGACTGAGGGAAACATGGTTCCTGAACCCCAGAGGGGCTCCTGACCCTGGAGGGACCCTGAACCCCAGAGGGGCTCCTGACCCTGGAGGAACCTCTTACCCAGGAGAGACCCTGACCCAGGAGAGGTCCTCACACTCCAGGAGCAGCAAGGACCACCTCTCTGCTCTCGCCAGGCGAGCACCCACTGCCTTGACCCCAGCATAATGCAACAGGAATCAGGGCTGGTGTCTCCCCAGCATGCACACGGGACGCCTGCGATCCCAAGACAGAGGGTCCTGCAGGGAACACTGGGCGCAGGGCGGGGCAGGCCCAGCGTGGGCCGCTGAGAGGAGCCCAAGAGCTGCAGTAGCACATGCCTTTCCCTCCCACCTAGACCAGGTGAGGTCCACCTGCTGCCTCCAGGAAGCTTCCAGAATCCTTCCCCCAGTGACCATGCCCTCCTTGCCCTTCCACTCTGGTACACTGCAGAACTGGCACCGGTGCTGGCTGGCTGCTGTCCCTGCAGCTTTTCCCAGGCTCCCTGCTCACCTGGTGTGGTCACCCATTGCCCACCCATCCACATAGGCCAGGGCCTGGCCTGAGACCTGTTTCCCATTTGCAGCCCTGGGATGCAGAGGATACGGGCTCCGTCACAACAGGACCACCCCTGCTCTGGGTGGCTCCCAGCAAGCAGAAAAGGTTAATTAAAACCCACTAGATGCAAATCAAATAAAAGCCAGAAACAAGCGCCTTACTCATGCCACGCTTGGGAATCTACAGAAACAGCTGGACAATTTGTCTCTTCCTGACCTGAGTCAGAATGTGAAGGTAATAATATATAAGGAAGCTCATTTCCATGCCCATAAACTTTCCAGAATGCCTGTGCGCCTCTGAATCATGATCAGCTCATCATTACCTTGCCCTGCCCTCCAGGAAGGGCTGCCCCTGCCCAGAGTGGGCGCAGAGCACCACCCCTGCCCGGCGCCCAGCGCTCAGCAAGCAGTGGGAAGCCCTGCCTGCCTCTCCTGTGGACACCCGGGTTAACCTTCCCTGCAAGGTCCCCCGGCTCCAGGTGAGGCCAGGAGATGCCAATTATAACAGCAGCTAACTCGGACAGCCCCCACTTCAGTCTAGCTCAGGAGCACAGGTGACCACTCCAAGTATGAGCCTCGTGCCCCACTCCCGCCTCCACCAATCACAGCACAGCTAACATGTCACCATCAGCAGGGACCAATCACGGTGCATCTTTCGAGGCTGGTCTGTGATTGGGCCCTGGGAGCCTGTCCATCATGCAGCGCAGACTGCAGAGTGGGGGTCCTGCTCGGATCCCAGTGATCAGCTGGGGACCATTTGATAAAAATGGATAAAAGAGGAGGAGCAGCCAGGAGAGCGGGGTGCAGTGGAGAGACGGGCAGTTGGCGCCGAGCAGCCTGGAGTCAGAGAGGAGGCCGCTGGCCGTGGGGTCAGCCAGAGACGGTGCTGGGAGACCGGCCACCTCCATGGGGATGTGGCTGAGAGGACAGATGGACATGTCCTGAGCAGGGACGTCAGAAGACCTCCCCGTGAGGAGCTCGCAGACACCTCAGGACTTGAGAGGCCAAGGAGGAAGCGCTGGACACTGATCCAGGCCCAGGAGGAGCGTGCAGTTCCCCGAGGACAGACAGCTGGCTCTGGGTGGGTCTCAGGGGCGAGCACTGCTCAAGCCATCTCCACAAGGCTCCCTCTCAGAAGCCTTTCTAGGGCTCTAAACCGCAGTCCGCCGTCAGTCTGTGTGTGCTTCACGAAGTCTGCGCCACCAAACTTTCTTCTTCTTTTCTTTGACTTGTTCTTGCTAGTGACATATGGCTGCTCTGGTCTGGATGGGAGGTGTCCCCCAGCTCACGTGTGAGCCAGTGCAGGAGGGTTCAGAGGAGAAATGGTTGTGTTAGGAGAGCCTTAACCCAATCAGTGAACCAACCCTGATGCGATTGAGCGGTGGCTGGGGCGGTGAGCGTGGCTGCAGGAGGTGGGAATTGGGGCCTGTTGTGGGGTACATGTTTTATCTGGCGAGTGGAGTCTCTGTTTTCTGATCATGATCTGAGCTGCTTCCCTCTGCCACACTCTCCTCCACGATGTCCTGCCTCACATAGAGCCTGGGGCATGAAGTCTGCTGTCTATGGACTAAGACCTCTGAAACCGTGAGCCCCAAATAAACTTTTCCCCTCCACAGTTATGATGGTCAGGTCCTTTAGTCACAGCAGCGAAAAAGCTGAAACACTGACAGTAGCGTGTGTCTGGCCTGGTGTGCACACATGCAGTGTGACTTACTCTGATTAGGACCCTGACGGTAGCGTGTGCCTGGCCTATCGTACACACATGCAGTGTGACTTACTCTGATTAGGACCCTGACGGTAGCGTGTGTCTGGCCTGGTGTGCACACGTGCAGTGTGACTTACTCTGATTAGGACCCTGACTGGAGTGAGGTGGAAGCTCAGTGTAGTTTTGATTTGCATTTCTCTAATTGCTAGAGGTGTTGAACAGCTTTTCATATTTTTGGACCAATCTTATTTCTTCACCTTTCAGTTCTTTTGCCCATTTACTGATTGGGTTGTTTGGTTTTTTTGGTGTTGTTTCCTGAGATCCTGCACATCCTGGAACTGTGTGTGCCCAGCGTGTATGCGCGCCACGTTCCCGTACCCTCCGTCTGCTGGTGGACACGCTCGATTCCACACTTGGCTCCTGTGACTCGTGCTGCAGTGGCCCTGGGTGTGAGGTCCCCTGGGCGCACTGACTCCAGATCCTGTCAGATGCACGGGTGGTACCGTGTCTGCACCCGAGACTCCCACTGTCTGCGCTGGATCCTCAAGATGCGATCTAGCATTTCCAAAGTCCCAGACGCACGTCTCACAGTCTGTTTGGACGGTGCTCGTGGGGATAGGCTGGGGAACGTGGCCGCCCTGAAGACAGCACACCTCCTCACGCCAGGGCACGGCAGAGCCGCTGAAGGAGTCCCCCTCGCGGCCCTTGGTTGATGGAACGTCCAGAAGGTCATGCTGCGACACTGGGCTGCATTTCAAGCATCCAGGTAGCTTATCGGAGCCAAACAAATGCGCGCCCGCTTCGCTTTCGCTCCCTACGATCCTCTGGGCTCTGCTCTTCGGGGGAGGGGGCCCTGCCATGCCCCCACGTATCCCATTCTCAGAGTGTGGAGACCCTCAACTTCCAAAGGAATCCCCTCCGTTGATTTGAATTGCTGCACGTCAGGCTCGAAGGCGAATCAGGTGTCCTGGGTCCAGCAGTACGAACCATGTCACCAGGCCAGGGCGCGGGCGGGGTTGGCCTGGCCTTGCTGGCAGTCCTGTCTCTCCCCAGCAACTGTGTGGCTGCTGCCAGGGCATCTCCGCAGGAAGGTCCATCGCCGTTTGAACCAGCTCCCTCCATAGACTTCAGAATGAGCAATCAATTCCTCTGATAGGATTTAAAGAGAAAGAGAAGAGCTTATTAAATCAAGCTAAGCCGCTGTCACCGGGTACTGGCAGAGGAAGAGGCAGGAGCTCCGTGGGGACCCCTGGGCTGGAGCCGTGTGCAGGGTGGTAGGCCCAGAGGAGCGTGGCCCAGGGATCCACCCCCACCCGCACATCGCCCGTCTCCCTTCTGAACCTGCCACGTGCCAGGACCTGGGGAGACTGCGTCCATCTCGCCCGGAGTGGGGGAGGCACCTCCGTCAGACTGTGTAGAGCTCAGAGCTGCCCGGTGTCTCTGGTGTCCACCAGAAGGGCATCCGGGCTGCCCACCTGCCCCAGGAGGGAGAGCCACAGCCTGGCCTCCAGCTGGGGGAGGAGCCCACGGAGCAGATGCACCCAGGCCACCTGCGCACACAGGCTGGTGCTCCTCGCCAGCTCAGATCTCGAGGCTGAAGATGCACCTGACTCGCCCATGGGCACATCTGCTGCTCCTGCCCACGGGGCTCAGGAGGCCAGAAGGGCCGCCTCCTGGTCGGTCCCTATTCACCTGGCATGGAGCCTCCTCAGCAGCTGCTGGACGGATGGGGCCCAGCAGGCTCCTGAGGCTCAGCTCCACAGGTCCAGGCTCAGGGTGGCAGGAGAGTCCACGCTGCAGCCACACCCTGCCCTGGACGGCCACCCAGGCAGGAGCCTGGGCATCACCTCTGCCCCAGTGACACTGCACACACAGACAGCCACCTTAGGGAGGCAGAGTGACCCTGAGAGAGCAGCTCCCCGCGTGGCTGGAGGCTCCAGCCAGGTCACCCGCAGCAGCAGCAGGGACGCCAGGGCCACCCTTGGGATCTGGCCTTGCTGCAGGGAGTGTGAGAGAAGGTGCACCCCTGCCACCAGGTCCTCCCTGTCCCTCAGGGACACTCCCAAACGCAGGAGGAGTTTGGGCAGTGGGCCTTCTCAGGGACTATCCACAGCCAAAGGACAGATTGGGCCAGGGAGAGCTGGGTGGACTGAGGGAGGCGGTCACTGCCTCCTCTCTGCAGCCTTGTGACCTCAAGTGGGAAAACGTATTTCGACCCAGCATCTGTCCAGGGCCAGGGTCCCACGGGCAACCCCGAGGTGCCTGTTTGCCTGGGTGGACCAGACCCTGGAAAGGCAGTGAGCTCACCAGCCACACGCCCAGCACAACCCTTCAGCCCTGGCCTGTGTGGGCCCAGAAGAGGCCCTGAACTCACTGCACAGGCTTGGGGAGGCCCTGCTGAGCCCACAGAGACTCCCCAGTAGTGAGGGTGTTTGGTCGAGACCCTGGAGAGGAGGCCAATGGCAGCCTCCGAGTGGAGGCCCTGGTCTCCCCTGCACCCAGCTGGGGTCAGGGAAAGGGCAGGGCCAGCTAAGGGATCACGTGAGGCAGCAGGAATGTGGGAGCCGAAGGGGCCACCGTCACTGAGGCCAGCTGAGCACCCCTGCTGGACAGCTGAGCACCAGGGCGGGAAGTGGCCGCTGAATCCAGCCCCAGAGCCTGACCTCGGGCCCTGGCAGGAGGGTCCTGGGGATGGTGGGACTGGCCTCAGGCCCCAGGCTTCTGACCAGGACCAGGCCCAGACCAGAGGAGCAGGATCCCACTGGCGAAGCCCCAGGAAGAGGCAGGCAACCAGGCAGGGAGAGCCAGCATCCTCCAGCTTTCCAGGACCTCAGCCGCAGCCTGGCACTGCCACCAGCTCCTGCTTGGCCCTCGCTCCCTAGGCTCCCTCGTCCCTGATCCTCCAGGGCCACCCTGCCTTCCCCTCCAGGAGCCTCCTGGGCCCTGCTGCCCTGGCCCGACCTTGCCCATTACCCCCGCCTCGGGCTGCAGCCTCAGGGCCCTCACACCATCCGTCCCGGGCTGTGTGCAGACGGCGGCCCCGGAGCAGGCGCCCACACAGAGGGCCCCCGCCAAGGCGGCACCCGCCCACCGCCTGCGCTCTGCCCAGCAGTCGCTGGACTCGATTCCCTCTTCCTCTCAGGGTTCCCCCACAGTGAGCAGAGACCTGGGCTCCCGCCTGACCACTCACCGACTTTCCCTTGTCTCAGGGACTGGCCCCTCCCAGAGTGAACCAGCCCCTTGCTCTTGGATGCTAGATGCACTTAATTCCCTGCTGGAAGATTCTGCCTCAGACCGTTGACTGAAATTGGGGCCAGGTGGCCACGCCTGCCCCAGGGTGCAAACAGCTTCAGTCAGTACTGGAGCTGTGTCGGCCCCATCCCTCCAGGCCGCTCCTGCAGAGGCCTCTGGGGCAGCACTGTCTCTGGTCACTCACCTGGTCACTCCCTGGTCATCTTTCCTTCCAGGCGTGGCATCCATGTTCCATGGCGCTGTCCGTCAGGGCTGGTCTCCCACCTGATGGGAGACCCACAGACCCTCAATCGCTCAGGTCTGTGCCCCTTTCAAATCTGCTCTGTAACAGTTTCCCGTGGTGTTTGGGATGGTTTGATTTGCAGGGATGGGGCTGGTGTCCTGCTGCTCCCAATACTCCAGGGCCTTACACCTGCCTGCACCCCACACCCCACCCAGGGCCTTACACCTGCCTGCACCCCACACCCCACCCAAGGCCTTACACCTGCCTGCACCCCACACCCCACACCCCACCCAGGGCCTTACACCTGCCTGCACCCCGCACCCCACACCCCACCCAGGGCCTTACACCTGCCTGCACCCCACACCCCACACCCCACCCAGGGCCCAGCGCTTCCTGCAGTTTCCGGGAGCAGCCCAGCCTTGCAGGCTGCCCCACAGACTTCCTACACACCCACTCCTGGTCAGACCCGGGTCTCAGGGTCCCCTCAAGCCCTCTATAACCTAAGTCCACCCCAGCACTCCCTGGCCTTCTGTGATGACTCCCATTGCCCACCTGACTGAGCCAGAGGCCTGGGCCTGGGCCTGGAGCTGGAGGGACGATGTCCAAGCAGGTCGGGTAGCGGCCCCAGGGACCCGTGAGCAGAGAGTGGCCAGTGTTTACTATAGTAGAGTTTGAGTCTCCTGACTCCCTATCTTAGCTTTTTTGCTGCTGTGACCGACCAGCACAATTGTATGGAGAGGAAAGTTTATTTGAGGGCTCACAGTTTCAGAGATCTTAGTCCATAGAAGGCCGCCTCCATTCCTTGGGGCTCACGGTGAGGCGGGACATGATGGGAGAAGAGTGCTGCAGAGGGAAGCAGCTCACATCACGATCAGAAAGCAGAGACTCCACTCTCCAGATACAAATGTATACCCAAAGCCACGCCCCAGTGCCCACGTCCTCCAGCCACACCCACCTCTTCAGTTACCGCTCAGTTAATCCCAATCAAATTAATCCTGATTAAAGCATTGATTAGGTTAAGGCTCTTATAACCCAATCATTTTTTCCTCTGAACCTTCTTGCACTGTCTCACACATGAGCTTTTGGTGGACACCTCACATCAAACCATAACATTCTGCCCCTGGCCTCCAAAAACTCACAACCATCTCACAATGCAAAATACATTTAGTCCATTCCCAAGAGCCCCATAGATTCAACAGTTCCCAGATCGCTCAAAGTTCAAGTCTAAGTCTTCTCTGAGGCACAAGGCAATCTTGTATTGTGAGCTCCTCCAAAATTAAAAGCAATTTACAAGTATCCAACATGTAATGGTACTGAATAAACATTCCCCTCACAAAAATAGGGTCATAGAAAGAAGGAATGGGACCAAAGCAAGACCAAAATCCAGCTAGGCAAACAAGTCCTGCAGCTCCATGTCTGGCACGTGAGGCACATGGCATCATGATGTTCTCTCTTGTGGCCTTGTTGGTTGCAGCTCAAGTAGCCTCTCTGTGGACTTGTCTCTGCTCGATACCTGCAGCTTTCCTGGGACAATGGAATGCCATGTTACTGGCATTTCTTAATATTGGCTGTCTCCACTGCAACTTTGGCTTCCTCCTCACATCTCCACACTTTGACTTTCCAGGGACTCCGACCCTGCTGCATGTTGCCTGGCCTCCCAGGCCTTCCTTGGAAATCTTGGTGGAGGCCTCCATGGCCCCCTAACTTCAGCATCCTGCATTTCTGCAGAACCATCACCACGTGGTAGATGTCAAGGTCTGCTGCCATCTCAAGCAGTAGCCAAGCCTCCAGGGACCCTGGCTGCAGCAGCCTCCAAGTGTCTGGGTGACTGAGTACATTGAAAAATCTTCCTCGGCCCCCTTGTGCAAGAAAGGTGCCCCACTGGTCTCTTCTCAAGAGAATTTTCACTTTTACTTCTTGTAGTCTAAGATGGGTGTGGTCTTGCCAGCTCCTGAGATGCCCTTAAGACAACTTTCTTTTTGTCTGGAGGCAAAGTCTTCAGCACTTCTGTAGTGGCACTAATATCATTAACAACTGAAACTTTCTTAGCCCTAGTTTTACTCTGGCCTCTCAAGCTCACTTCTTCCAAATCTTTCTGCTCTGCTTTCTGCTCCTGATTATCACAACGAATTTGGCTAAAAGTCACCAGCAATATCCATGCCAACACCTAAATTCTATGCTGCCTAGGCATTTCTCCCATCAGATTAATAAGTCCATCACTTCTAAAATCAGCCTCACAGAAAGTCTCTGGACATGGGCAAAATGCAGACAACTTCTCAGCCAGAACATAACACGAATGGTCTCTACTCCAATTCCAAGAGTCATCATCTGAGCCCTCTTGAGCCCTGTCTTCACTGTCTGCGGTGCTATTGGCATTCTGGTCTTCTGAGCTCCCATCAGAATTGACCATTAAACTCTGCTTACAACCACCTAAAGCATTTCCAGCTTGCACTGTTAAACATCTCAAAATTCCTCCCATCAATTCCAAAAAGCTCAAAAAGCTTCTGAATCACATGTCAAGTTAGGCAGAGCAATGACCCCACTCCTGATAGCAATTTCTATTTTAGTCAACTTTTTCTCTGCTGTGACTGAAGGACCCAACCAGCACAATTGTATGAGGAGGAAAAGCATATTTGAGGGCTTACAGTTTCAGAGGTCTTAGTCTATAGAAGGCTGGCTCCATTCCTCCAGGCTCAAGATGAGGCTGAACATCATGGTGGAAGAGTGTGATAGAGGGAAGCAGCTCACATCATCAGGAAGCAGAGAGAGAGACTCTCGTCTCCAGATTCAAATATATACCCAAAGCCACGCCCCAATTCCCACCTCCTCCAGCCACTCCCCACCACTTCAGTTATCACTCAGTTAATCTCTATCAGGGGATTAAATCACTGATTGGGTTAAGATGGAGGCTCAGTTCAAGGCCAAGGCAGTCTGCACCAGACAGGAGCTCAGTATACTCATCTAGTGGAAAGTTGAACTGTGTTTACAAACCACCAAAACAAACAGGAGTCGGCAGAGAGGGAGTCAGCTCAGAGGCAGGCTGAGCAGCCTCCCCTGCACAGTGGCAAGTGCACCAGGCACTCTCGAAGCAGCTATTCAGCCACTGCAACATGGAAACCCAACAACAAGACAGCAAGACTTTCAGGAGAAGCTGGAAGAGCAGGACTAGGACCACACCTTGCCTTGAACTGAAGCCTCGGGCACAGACACCACATCTTCCCTGCAAGCCCCAGCACGGGCGGCAGGAGAGCCTCCAGTCCACGCAAACAGGAAAAGCAAGGGTCTCAGGGGCCAGTCCTATCTTTGTGGCTAGAGGGCCCAGAATGCCCAGGCATAGGTGACCAGGAAGCCATCAGGAGAGGGCAGAGCCAGGCTCAAACGCTGGTCATGCCTGGACAAGAGGCAGAGAATGAGGCCATCATCATGGACCTCTCAGAGACCCTCAGGTGGACTGAGAGCAGAGTGAGCAAACACACTGGGTATCTAGAAGAAAACCCCAGACTCCCTGCCCTGGACAGTGGGGCACCGCCTTTGAAGTCACCAAGGGCAGAAACCACAGAGGAAGCACTCCTCTGTGTGGGCACTTTGGTCAGGGTTCTCAGAGACTCAGAACCAGCAGAAAGATGGACTGCACAGGACCACTCAGGCAGTCCTGGAGGCCACAAGTCCCAAGACCCAAGGGGAGCCACTGGGCAGCCCCAAGTTTGCCCCTGGAACTGACCACATCCCAAACGCCCACACCCAGAACCAGGGTGATCAGAGGCCTGGACACCCTGTGGCCCAGTCAGGCTGGCACATGAAAGAGCCAGCACCATTGACACTAACGTTCAGAATCCCCCTCCACAAAGGTCACCCGGGAGCTGGGCTGGGCTCAGTGACCAAGCACTCGCCTGGCACACGTACACAGTGGGCTCGAGCCTCAGCACCACATAAGTAAGTAAAATCAAATGAAGGTATTGTGTCCACCCTCAACCAAGAACAAATAACAAAAAAAAGACACCCAGAACTTTTCAGGGCATTTGCTGACCTCTGGAGTTGCACAGAGAAAATCTCCACAAAGGACAGTCTGTGCCAGGGTCCCTCCCCGGCCTTGCAGGTGAGGGCACAGGTGGACAGTGCGAGCTGCAAGCACAGCTTCTGTCTAGGCTGAGGTCACAACGCGCCACACCGCGGGCCTGGGGTAAAGGCCTGGAGCAGCTGGACAGATCCCAATGGGCACCAATGCCGCACTGGGTCTCCCCGGGCACAGTGCCGGCACCCCTGGCCCCAGGAGGCTGCAGGCCATGCCACGGGCTCCACCCAGGCTCCCGGGGCGCCAGTCCCACCCCCACCCCAACATGGCCTTCTGACCCCAGGTGGCACCATGCCTGACAAGCCCATCCTGGGGCCACCTCTTGCAGGACCAGTGCCCTCAGCAACCAGAGTGTCCTCACAGTGCAGTGAGCCCCAGCAGCGTGCAGCTGGGACAAGCTGCTCTTTCCTGCCCCCTTGGGCCCTCCAGGTGCCCCCTAAGGGTGGACACTCCTGTCACCAAAGGCCTCGGCCTAGGAGACTTGTGACCGCCTCATGGTGAGACCAGGGGGGAAAGGGCTGAATCCTGCCTCCCGAATCCACGTGTGGAACCGGCAGCCCAGCGTGGCTTACCTGGAGGTGAGGCCTCCACAGAAAGACTTCAGGTACGACGAGGTCACCGGGCGGCCCCATCCAATAGGAAGAGGAGACGGGGACACGGGCACACAGAAGGTGACCACGTGAGGGCACAGGAAGAAGGCAGCCGGGCGGAGAGGCCGCAGGAGGAGACTGCCTGCCACACCTTGACCTTGGTGCTTTCCACAAGTCGCAGCTTGCAAACCCACAAGCTCCGGTCACAGCTCCCGTCACCGGCGGCCACTTGTGCTGCTGCTGCCCTTGGCATGGAACCTCAGCGGGGACGTGGCACCAGGCAGGTCCTAGGCAGGTGCTGAGGTTGCTGCCTGGGAGCCAGAGGTGGCTCTTGCCTCATAAGACAGCCCAAGTGCCCACCTGGGCTGAACCACTGGGTCGGCAGCAACGCCAGACTGTGCTGGGCTGAGGCCTGAGGGCCCCACGTGGCCCCTTCAGCAGCCAAGAGGCCCCTGTCTCTCTGGGCAGTGTCCACCTGGGCCTGCCAGATGTCCTCCTGTCTGGCCCCTGCTCCCTCCCGTCAGCCCTGACAGAAACTCAGCCGTGCTAACCTCCACAGACTCCTGACCCAGCGCTGGCACGGAAGGTCCTCAGATGGAAGCAGATGGAGAGCAGCCACTGGTAGAGCCAGGAGCAGCTGCTGGGGGTGGGTGGGCACAGTTGCCACTGATACCGTGGATTCTGCCATGTTTAACCTGGGGCGGTAATCCAGGCAGGTGGTGGACAGCAGGCAACATAGGAACCTGAATCCCCAGCTCCACCTGCCTTCCTGGGTGACCCCAAGAAAGTCTCACACCTCCCCACTCACCTGAAAAGTAGATGCCTGGACCCCCACCACCAAAGGTCAGCAGGTGGGTTCCACTGCCTTTATCCCAGGACAGCAGGGTCACAGGATTGGGCACAAGCAAGTGGGGTTAACTGCCATCAGCTGTCCCAAACACTTCCTGGAGGATTCTCCCAACCACAGCACTGCACAGAGCAAGGTCCTGAGGAGCAGCAGGGTAACTAATGAGAGGGGCCAAGAATGCCCCCTGGCCTGATCCCCAAGCCACAAGTACCAGCTCCCCAGACTACAGCCTGTGGCCCATGAGACCTGCCTGGCACCTCTTTGCCTGGTGTTATCATCTGAACTCGGGAGCTAACAACCAAAGCAATTGTCTATCTCTGGATGATCACTGTGAAATACTGGAGGGAGGAGAGAGGCCAGGTCACATTCCAGAGGAGCTCAGCAGATAGCCGTTGGAGGTTTGATGGGTGTAGAGTGGATGGATGGATGGATGGATGGATGGATGGATGGATGGATGGATGGATGGGCAAGTGAATGGTTGCATGGGTAGGTAGGTAGATAAATGGGTAGATGGATAGATGAGTAGGTGGGTGGGTGGGTGGATGTATGGATGGATAGGTAGATGGGTGGTTGATGGATGGATGGTAGGTGGGTAGGTGGATAGATGAGTGGGTGGGTGGGTGGGTGGATAGATGGATAGGTAGATGGGTGGTTGATGGATGGGTGGCAGGTGGGTAGGTGGATAGATGGGTAGATAAGTGGGTGGGTGGGTGGAAGGATGGGTGGGGTCGGTGGATCATGAATCGACGGAGGATGTGTGGATGGATAGCGGGTGGGTGGGTGGAGGCTGGGTGGGGGCAGGTGGATGAGTGCATGTGTACACGGTGGTGGATGAGTGGTGGACAGGGGTCAGTGGACGATAGACAGGTGTAGGCAGGGGCTCTCTAGACTAGAAGATGAGTGGCATGCTGCTTGTAACCAGAGAGCCCATCCTTCTCACAGAGAAGCCTCTGAGGGCAGCTGGTCACTGATCCTACTGTTCCCTGCCAACCAGTCTCCACAACCAGAAGACCAGGACTGGCCAGGGCAGGAGACCAAGGCCCCTGAAAGCACCTTAAAGTGGGATGGGGGGGTCGCTCGGCACCCCCCGGTCGTGGCGCCGCCCGCTGTGGACACCCCACCATGCTGCCCAGGGAGAACAGGTGGCCCTGCTCTGCGGCACCATGAATCACGCCCTGGCGACGGGGACATACAAATAGTGTTGGCGAGTCAGCATGCGAGTGTGGGGTGGGGCGGGCAGGGCCTCCAGGCCCCTGGGTGGTCAGCTGCGGCTGTGTTGACCTCACAGACCACACTTCTCAAGAAACAAGTGTTTGCAGTAGGAACATCCAGGGCGGAGTCCACTCGGCATGTCACCCACAGGTGGACAGAGCAGGGACAGGGTGGCAGGCAGGGAGCAGCGCCCGCCCTCCCAGCGCATCGAAGCCGCCAGGCTCCATGAGGAAGGCAGGAGTCCTCACCCCACCCTCCCACCCAGCACGTCCCCGTCACCTGCACAGCACACCTGCGGGCTTGCAGTCTGGAAGCTCTGCCCCAGGCAGCCGTCCCAGGGGGGTGCCTGGTGGACTCGGCCACCCTGGCGGGACTCCCACCCCACCCCAGGACCCCAGGCCCACCAGCACACCAGCAGCTCTCCTCCACGAGGTGTCTCTTGGGGATGCAGGCACTCCCGTGGCAGAGCTGAGGTGAGCCCCTTGTCCCGCCACAGCCCTGAAGCCCAGCCGGGGACCCAGCTGCCCCCACAGACAGCAGCCAAGGCCAAGCATGGATCACAACATGAACTGACGACTGGACCTCCCCCAAACACAGCTCAGAGGGCTGGATCCAAGGCCTTCTGCTCTCCTCCAAGGTAGACAAGAGTGAGCACGGTGTCTGCACCTCCACCGTGTGCTCCTGACGCAGAGGTGGGCCTGTGGGCATGGCAGGTAAGAGCATCCCCAGACTGTGGATGGCAGGTAAAGCAGATGACAAACAGGTGTGGATGGGCAGGGGCGGGATCCCTCCACAGGTGAGGGATGGGCAGGGGCGGGATCCCTCCACAGGTGAGGGATGGGCAGGGGCAGAATCCCTCCACAGGTGAGGGATGGGCAGGTGTAGGATTCCTGCACAGGTGAGGGATGCGCAGGTGTAGGATTCCTGCACAGGAGTGGATGGGCCAGAGCATCAGGATTGAAGCTGTGCAAACAGCTGGACCTGTGTCCACTGGGGTGTCATGTGGACATGACCAAGCCAAGGGTCACTGTGTGCTAAGGCCTGTGATCCTGTCCAGAGGAGGGTCAGCTGGTACAGGGAGGGCGGTGGGCTCCATCTGGGGTTCAGTGTCCTCGCCATCACAGGAGACAGTGTCCCTTCTTGCCTTTCCAGCAGCAGGGAGAATGAGGGGGCATCAGGCCTGTCCTCCTGGGGCCAAGTGGTACCCACCCCTTGGTGAGAGTTATGGAAGCCCAGGGTGTGGCCTCAGGGACAGTGGGGTCCAGACTGAGCAGCAAGGTCAGCAGATAGAAGTCAAGTCCCAGTGCTTGGAAGGACCACAGGAACTCTACCCTGGACCTGGGGGGCTGCTGGGGCCTCAGAGGTGCGGACGCTTGGGCGGAGAGGCCCTGGAGCCCCGGCGTCTGCAGGTGCGTAGGGTTCAGGCTCCTGGTGAGACTCCAGGCCCCACAGACACGTCCCAGTGCTAGTCAACCAAGGTGGGCCAGCGCTCTCCCCTCAGGTCCCCGAGCTGCCCGGAGCCTGCAGGGAGCCCTCTCTGCAGCCCAGTCCTGAGCACCCACCATCTCCCCCGCAGTGACCAGCCAGGCCTTCCCTGCCTAGTGCTGGAGATGCAGCCCACAGCCCCACGAAGACCCACACTGCTCAGGGAGGCCGCCCCGCTCCCTGAGGGCAGGATGGCCAACACGCCCAGGCCACCTCCTCACAGGCGGCCCATGTGGGCGAGTCTAAATGTGCTCCACAGCTGTCCAGGAGCGTCAGGGAGTGCTGGTGGCTCCCCGTGCGGTTGAATGGGCCCTGGAACAGCACCCAGGACAACTAGTGCGAGCAGATGTCCCCACCAGCCTGCCCCCTCCACCTGGAAAGGGGACTGGGGCTGGGACCCAAGGCCCCTCGAGGGCCGGGCCACTCGAGTGAGGACCCCAGCCTTCGGCAGACCCAGGACACCTGGCCTGGAAGGTGTCCTCTGACCTGGCCTGAATCTCATTTCAACGGAGACAGCCCTGCAGCCATCAGGGTCAGCACACAGGGTCACCTGTCCGAAGCCTCCACAGCGACGCCACGCCAACGGGAGACAGGGCTCCCGGGAGGCCTGAAGGCACCGCCATGCCTGTTAAACACCTGGGTCTCATGCACTTCACTGCTGGACGTTTCCACCCGTCACTCAGAGGTGATAGCACAACTGTGGTTTTAGAAACAATTTGCCAAAACAAGCCTGTGCTTTTGTCCTCCCCGAAGGAACAGGCACGTGACTGCTCAACTCCTCCCTCTCGGTCCTCCTGGGCCCTGCCACCCACCGCCCCGATCCTGGCTCTGAGCCCCAGGCTTGTCACAGACACCTAGAAGCCTCTGCACGCCACCTACACAGAGCCAGACTTGGTCAGCCACAGGTGCATCTGGACACATCGGTAGAGACACAGGTCACTCTGCTCCGCCTCACAGAGACCACGCCTGCAGGGCTGAATCGACACCAGGCTGCCCTCCCCAGGCAAAAAGGACAGCGAGAAGGTGCACCCCAAGGCCTCTCCTGCAAGAGGACCAGGTGGGAGAGGACAGGTCTGGGGTGGGGCGGGGACACACCACCACGCCCTGCCCCACAGCCGCCTCTGCGAACACAGGGAGAACCCAGGACACAGCCGCAGCCAGAGGCCCAGGCGAGCTCCCGAGCAGAGGGGCCTGGGGGCTGGGGCTGTGGCCGAGCCTTCCGGAGGAGGCACCCTGGGCAGGGAGCCAGAAAGCAGCAAGACTCTGGCTGTGCGTCTTCTCCCCCAGGGCTGAGGCCCGGCTCTCTGTGAACCACTGAGGGGTCCCCACGGTTCTGGGTCCTTATCTGAGCTGTGGACGCTGGGGAACTCAGTCTCCACCGACCCCCAGGCCTTCAGGAAGTTCCCAGGGAGTCAGGAGGCAGGAGGCAGCACCAAGATGAAACCAGCCTCCTGCCACAGCGTCTGGACTCAGAAGTCCAGGCAGAGGAGCAGCAGGCTCCTGACCAGTGTCCTTGGCCAGCCCCATCTCTGTCCCTGCAGCAGGAGTGTCACTGGCGTGAGCAGGGAGCACAATCGGGGCTCAGGCCGCTGCAGATGCCACCCACACCTTGGTGGTCTGCTCTTGAGCCCTCGGGTTGGCTGTATCCCTGCTCCAGAGCCAGCACAAGGCCACAGGGAGGAGGGGACTCTTGCCACCCCGCTGCACTGCCGGCATCCAACCCCACCGCGGGGAGGCCTGACCAGAGGCAGAGTGCTCACGTCTCTCGTGAAGAGCCAAAAGGACCTCAGGCTGCACCAGGAGAGACCCCACGCACGATCCCAGGCCCTCCCCAAGCCTGGCATCTCGGCAGCCGGCAGGTGCACTGACTCAGCCTACTGAGGGTCCCAGAGGACCCTGAGGGTCAGGTGAGAGGAAGCTGGGCACCAGCACACTATGGGCAGCAGCTGAGCAGAGCTGGCCCAGGGCCTGGGAGCCGGCACCTGCAGGGCTGGCAGACAGTGGTCCCTGGAGACCCCCCTGGAGGTGAGGCACTGCAGGCCGTCACCAAGCCTCCTGCCCGCTCTCCCAACACGCCTGGCTTTTGTGGCAGCTTGGAGAAGGGCGGGGGTCCTCCCAATCACCCTGTTTCCAGGTCAGGGAATGCCAGGCTCTAAGACAAGGGCACTTGGACCCCGCGGAGGAGAGCCCCACTGCACACAGCCCAACACGCGGCAGCGGACACCCCGGCAGCGGGAGCCAGCAGCCTGTGTCCAGCACCACGAGAGCTGGAGGGTGTGCTCAGATCATCCCAGGTACCTGCAAGACATCCCCCTGCTGCTGAAGGGGCCTAAGGACCCTGCAGCAACACGAGCTGTCACTGGACCAGTCCAAGGAAAGCAGGAGTCTGCGTGTGACCTGAGCCACACCCAGGTGGCCCCGACCGGCCACCCGCCTGCTCCGCCTCTCGGGGTGTGAAGGAGTGGGCGAGCAGGCGTCCCAGGCTCGGGAACATCTGCACCACTGAGCGGTCACAACAGACCCCTCCATGAACAGGAGGTCAAGGTCCAAGCAGGGCTGCCAGGGCTGGGCAGAGGGCCAGTGGGGCCGGGAGGACCAGGGCTGAGGCCACACTTGCTGGGTTGGGACTCAGAGGTTTTTACTGGAAAGCACTCCGGGAGCACGCACGATGCGAACATCTTAATGTTGCATTTTAAATCATCTCTAAAATAAATGTCAGACACGTAACGAGGTCACTCCTCAGCTCAGGAGCAGAACCCACACCGGAGCCCAGGGCCCTCCAACCCCAGAGGCGCCAGAGGGGATCTCAGAGTTGTGTTTGTGGTCCCTGAACGTAAAAGCAAAGGACGAAAGAGCATTTGACCTATGTGCTTGCCTGTCTGAATTCAGATCCGTCCGTTTTTCCTCGGTGTGCCCGGGTGCCCTCGGGGGAAGCCCTGCCCCTCCTACTCTTCCTCCTGAGAGCACTGTGGGGTTTCGAAGTGGTCGACCCTTCCAGACATACTTTTCTGGGTTGGGTGGACTAAGAATCACAACTTTGCTTTGATTGTCTAATCCTAGGTCCAAAGGACCCAAACCATGTATCTAGCAGTCCACTCTGCTCCTCATTCAAAATTCAGCATTGATTGTCAACAAGTTTCCCACCTCTTCACCCTGGGCACCAATTTACCCTGGGCACCGATTCACCCTGGGCATCTATTCACCCTGGGCATCTATTCACCCTGGGCACCAATTCACCCTGGGCATTGGTTCTGCTCTTGAAGAAACACCCGTCCTGCAGGTTGGTTCTCCAGGAGACAGGGAAGCTGGGAACTGAGCTGGGGACGGAAGGGACGGAAGGGACGGAAGCAGCAGCAGCAGCCGCCCCTGGTGCTCTAAGCCCTGGGCTCCCTGGGTTCTCCTGGTGCTGACGCCCTCCCATCATGCCTCTCCCTGTCCCTTTCCCTGGGCACCTGCCACCACTGCGGCAGGACCAGGCGTGCTGAGGGTCCCACTCAAATGTCCCTGTCCTGGGGCCAGCTCCCGGAGGCCAGGCCCCGCTCCCCCAGCTCAGCATCTGTGGCCTGTCTGTGTCTGGCCCCCGCCGAGGACCCACTGCTCAGGGTCACCATGAGCTGGCCTGGGGGAGCCGGCCCCAGGGCGGGCACAGCTGGCTAGATTCCCCCAAGAAGCCCCAGACACGCCGGCCTGTCCGCCTCCTCTTCCCGGGACATTTTTAAAGCCCAAACGCTGTGATAATGAGAAATACATCTATTTTCTTTGCGAGAACTGTTCCTCTTCCACGTGCAGCTCCATCTGCACGGCATTCGCTCAATGTCCTGTGAGACTTCTGACTAGTCCAGGCTTCTTTTAAAAGGAGAGCAGAGACGTGGGCACAGGAGGCTCCACGGGCGACAGGTGCACTGTGAGAGCGCCAGCCTCCCGCGCCCAGGCGTCCCTCGATGGAGCCCGCCCGGTCCTCGGGCCCGGGGCTCGCGGGCACTGGCTCAGACGGGCCCCTTCCCGCACATCGCTCTGGGCACAGTATTGCTTCTGCTCAGCCACTGAGCACCAGCCCCCGAGGAGCCTCGGCCCCCACCAGGCTCAGTCAACAGCCCCTCCTTCGCTGGCCACTGTGTCCAGGGGAGATCGGACCCCGATTCCCGGGAGGCCGAGGCCATGGCACCCGTCAGGGCCTGAAGGGAAGGACACACCCGGGGCAGTGTCCACCCTGGTCCTCTGCAGGCCTGCCGAGGCCCCAGCCTCCTCTGACTGACCCCAGCAGTGTCGTCAGGAAAGGGCTGGATCCCCCAAATAGACACCCGGTGTGCCTGGGAGTGGGCGCCCGACGGTGGTGTCCGAGTGCCCAGGCTGCCCCTGTGGGAAGGGCCGTCTCTGAGGAGCCCTGGGCTGCTGGCACAGAGGCGTGGACAGTCTTCCACACTCCTGGACAGAGGGCCTAGTCCAGATAGTTCCTCTCAGGAGTTGCCCAGCAGCTGAGGCAGCCCCAGAACTGAGCTGAGACCCTGGCCAGGGCCACAAGCTCCTGGAAGCCTCCCTACCTCAGCAACCCGTCCCGCCACCCTTCCAGGACCCCACTGACCCAGCCTGGACCTCCGGCTTCAGAGGGCACAACAGGAAAGCAAGAGGCTGCGCGAACTGATGGAGGAGCTGATGGAGGAGCTGACGTCACTGGGGCGGGGCAGTCAGGTCCCCTCCCCTCTCCCCCAAGGCTAATGGAAATGCACATGCCGCTGGGTTATCAGCAGGGTCTGTAACCTGCCAGCTGACCGGCCTGGCTCCGTGGGGACTCTTCTGAGTCCTGCGGGGACTCAGCGGTTCTGACGAAAGCAGCCTTGACCCTGGCAAGACAGTGCTTCCCCTGCAGACATCCCGAATGGAATCATCAGAAGTGAAAGTCACAAACGTTCAGCAACCTGCTCCAGGCTTCCTTACGTGCCCTGGAGCCGGAGCCAGTACTCTGCATCCATTCACCTTCCGCCGCGTGGGCTCCACTCCATGCCAGAGACCAGCGCGTGGCACCTCTGTCTCCACGTGATTGATGAGCTGTCGCCAGGCGTCTGACCATGTGAGCTTTACCCAGCTGAAGGCACCGAGGCTCCTGGTGTTGGGTGGACGCCACTCCAGAGTGGAACTGATCCCGGAAGGAGGATCTTGGAGTTGTCTGAGACGATGTGATGGGAAGTGCTCGGTCCTCTCTGCTCAAGGGTGAATTAAGCAAAGCCCAATGCAAATTGTCTTTTCCCTGCTGATTTGCTTGGAGCAGAACCGCGTTACCCCTCCCTGCAGGAGCCCCGTGCTCAGAGACCCCAAGGCGACCCCAGGACCTGCACTTCTATTGCACAAGCAAGGACTGGGGGAGGTGGCAGGTGCCGGCGCCTCAGCGTGAAGCAGGTCTGCAGGAGCGCAGACCCCAGTCTGCAAAGACTCCCATGAAGTCGTAGAGAAAGCTTTGGAAAGAGTTGATGGGGAAGGACTCGCTGCACCAAAGTCACATAACGAAGTCACGGCAGGGGCCCACGCACAGATCCCTTCGGAGGAAACCTGCCGGCCCACAGAGACCAGGAAGGCCCCGGGACCACCCCAGTTCAGAGGTCACAGGAGGGTCCTGGCCTGAAAAACTGAAGCTGGAGTGGGGGCACTGGGCCTCTGCCTCAGGGGATGGAGAGGCTCCGCTCTCAGCCACGTGGTCCAGAGTGGGATTCCGTCCCAGTGGAAGCAGCCAAGGAAAGAGGAGGACACGGAGCCGCAGGAGACAGGGTGTGTGGCAGGAGGAGCCCAAGGAGGAAGAAGCCCGTTGGCCAGCTCACCAGGCAGCATGAACCAGGCCCCCTGGTCAGGGAAGCTGCTCTGAGGGCCCAACAGCCCCAGGCCCCACCTCATCTGAGCAGCCTGGTCCAGGGGGCGCTGGCTCCGCCTGCAGCCAGTGACCTGAGCCCCGCGCCCGAGGCCCTGGGCCGGAGGCCAGCACGACTTCTGCTCCTGGTCATCTAACCCCCCAGGTCCCGGTTTTTAGATGAGTAACTGAGCAGGCCCATCAGGATGGTGAGCGCAGAGGGGGCTCAACGGACAGACAGGCACCCCCTGCTGTTTCCCAGGGGAGTCACCGTCCTGCTCAGCACCTCCTCCCAGAAGCCCCCTTGCGGAGTGGAACCAACCAAAGAGCAAATCATCGGGGGCAGGCAGTTCCCGGCAGGTTATGGTCAACGCCAGCCCACTCCTGGGACCAAAGCACAGGTGGTGGCCACCTGCCCATCTCGCGCCTGGCCTCGGCCCAGGCCCCTGCAGAGCCCCGTCCACCATGAGCGCATCCACTCTTCCCCGGGGCGAGCGGGGAAGCTGGCGGGTCAGTAGTAGGCAGAGCAGAGTGGAGGAAACCTCAGGCCTCTCCTGCCAAGCGGCTGCAAGCCATGACCAGTGGCAGCAGTGCCTGCAGCCGCCATCCCAAAATACCACTCACTGGTCCTTAAAATTCACTCACAGCCTGGAGGCCACAAACCTGAAATCAAGAAGTGGGCAGACGTGCTCCCCCGAAAGGCTCTGGAGGGGAGGGGGCCCCTCCCCGGCCTTAGGGCCCCCCCCCTCATGAATAGGAGGCCTTGGATTTAGGGCCCCCTAATCCAGGATGACCGCGTCCCAAGACCCTTCACTTGCTGTCATCTGCAGAGACCCTATTTCCAAATACGGTCACACCCGTGGGGCCAGGGGTCAGGGTCTTCTGGAGACACACCCCACCTACACACAGAGCCTACAGAACGGCAGGCTGGAGAGCAGCAAGTGAGCAGACCCCATATCCAGGCAGGAAGCCCTGTTCGTGGTCGTTTTTTAAGCCACAGGTAGGAGGAAATTGCCGAGTCAGCGGCAGCAGTCATTAGGAGCCTCGGATCCCGAGAAAGCCACGCTGGATAAATGAGCAGGGCCCCAGCACACCCAGCGTAATCTAAAACCCGAAGGCAGCAGGCGCCGCTGCCATCCCTGGGGAAGGCCAAGCTGGGTATCGGCATTCAGCTATGGGTCTCAAGTAGGTGCCAGAGCAGCGACCCTGCTTAATCAGCCCGAGACAAGGGAGCTCACGTCCCCTCAGCCCCAGGGACGCCAGGCGGTGGCCAGGCCTCCAGCTGGACATCTGGCAGGGCCCAAGGCCAGCCCCCAGGCAGCACCTGCAGAGCTCCGCCAGGGACATCGGGCATGGACTCAGACAGAAGGCTCAGATCACAGCTGGGAGCTGCTCCACAAGGTGGGCAGACAGGGCTGACCCCACACAGTAGGCCTCCAAGGGGACAGGCTGTCCACCAGCTCAAGGCGCACCCCACAGGAGACATGCCCCACGGCCTGCTGCCTGGGCCCCACCCCTGCTGGGAATTAGCCTGGCCTCAGCCTGAGTCGACTGCAGAGGCCCCAGCCCTGGCCCTGGCCACAACTGCGCAGGGCCACCCCACACCTGAGCCTCACTGAGATCCCCTCCCAGACCCTGGTCCTTGCTGAGGTGACGCCCCTGCCTGTCCAGTCCCCCAGGGGCCTGCCGCAGGGCCTGTGCCCCGGCCCCGGGCGTTGGGAAGGACAGAAGGCAGCTCCTGGAGAGGGCAGCCCAGGCAGGCCAAGGGCTCAGTGTGGATCTACCACGTCTCAACCTTCAACCAGGCGAGCAGCCGTTCAAAACCTAGTCAGACTGGTGGCCCAGTCGGTCCCTGCAAGGAAGCTGCTGGAGCAGGACAGCGGGCCTCGGCCTCCGCCCAGACGTCCACGGGGCCTGGACCCTGTGAGGAGGACGACTGGGCCTCCGAGTTCCTCGCCTGGCATCTGAGCTCTGGAGGAGGAGGGATGCAGGCCACTAGCAAGCCAGTCAGCACTTCCCACCCAGGTTTCACAGGGAAGCGGGAGACCAGGACCGGGGCCTCAGGGCCCGCTGTGGCCCGGTGGCCTTTCCCCGTGGGGTGTCCTTCGCCACGCCCTCGCGAGGCACAGCCCCGAGAGGCACTAGGGATGTTAGCATGGCCTGGGCACGTGCCCACAGCGTCCTCTCAGCCCCAGGCCACCACAGGGACACTGCTCACCTGTAGGAGGCAGGACCACAAGGACAGCAGGATCGGGCTGCACCACGCGGGACCTGGGGGCTTCTCGGGGACTTGCAGGTTTGCCGTGAGCAGTGAGTCCTTATTAGCAAGGCTCCATCCATGGCCAGCTCTGCACAGCCCCGCTGGTCCCTGAGGGACCCGCCAGGCGCGGCCGTAATCACCGGGACAGTTCTGTGCCACCCACAGCCCATCTTTCAAGTTCATCCTGTTGCCAGTGTTCAAAAAAAAAGAAAAAAACCTCAGAAGAAACCCAGTGAACAAGAGTCCTCATCAGGAGCCCTGCTTGCGGCTCCACGGCTCCGCGGCTCCGTGGACCGTGTGGCGCAGACCAGACCCACGTGG
Organism: Sciurus vulgaris; assembly: GCF_902686455.1. Lineage (NCBI taxonomy): Eukaryota > Metazoa > Chordata > Mammalia > Rodentia > Sciuridae > Sciurus > Sciurus vulgaris. The sequence continues at coordinate 180,548,200 of NC_136465.1, forward strand.
CTCTGGCAGGACATAGTCTGCTCCTGCCGGTCCCAGGGCCCACGAGGCTGCAGGAAGCCGGGCCATGTCCTCCCCCGGCTCTTGGAAGCCCAGCAGCAATGCTGGTCACTCCAACACCCTGCCCAGGCCCCTGCCCATTGTGCCGGACACTCCCGTCTCATAGGTCCCTCTGCAGCACAGAACCTTCCAGAGCCCCGTGTGCAGTGGCATGTGGGGCTGCCTGTGGGCGTCCAGCCTGCACCTGCACAGAGCCCCAGCCTGCCCCTCTAGGAGGCCCGTCACTGGTTATCCCAGAACATCCTCCTCGGGCAGTCTTGGGGGCGGCCACCCGAGTGCTGGGCAGCCCCCACCCCTGGGTCCCTGGGTCCCTGGGTCCCCACACATGCACTCTTGGCTGATCTGGGTGCACAGCCTCCCAGGAGCAGCCTCCGTCCCGCAGGCCCAACGTGAGGGCATACACGTGACATACAAGAGACAGTTCTCTCAGCGAGGTGGCCCCACACCCAACACTGATTGAGCACCTACTGTGTGCCAGCCAGGGCAGAAAAGCCAGATTGCACCCTGGGGTGGGGGTGGGGGAAGAAACAAACCACGGAGCAGAGTGTGGAGCAGAGGGTGGCCTCTGCTAGGGTGGCCTCAGGGACAGCATCTGCTCAGGCTGTGAGAACCACTGTGCTTCAGAGACTGTAAGCTTCAGAGCTGGTCATGGTGTCTCTGCCCGTCGATTAAAATCAAAGCTCAAACGCGCCTGTGTTTGTTACGGGCTGCCTATTAAACTCCACGGCTGCACAATTTTTTAGGAAAACAGAAGGCACAGAAATGGCCAGGACCTCCAGGAAACTAAACAAGGCACCAAAGAAGTGCTTTCAGCACTGAGACGCGCAGAAGCACCACATCAGGGAGTCGGCCCGCGGAGGGAAGACGGCGCCAAGCCGCCCGCTGGCTCTGGCTTCATGTGCCCACAAGTCACGCTCCACTGAGCTTCCCTTCTCTGGTTTTGCTGAGGATGCTTCCTGGTTTCTTTCAGCAAAGGAAGAAAGACTGAAAACAAAAGAGGGGCACTCGGCTCCCCCAAAATTTAGAGGAAAATCACAGGGGGGCCCCACAGCGCTGGCCCCAGGCTCAAGCCCAGGACTGAGGCGGCACCTGCAGGTCCCAGGGCCAGGTGCAGAGGAACAGTGAGCCAGCCACCACCCACTCTGCAGGACCTGGTTAGCCTCCAAGGAGGGACTCCTGGCACCTGGAGTCCCCAGCTTCAAGGACATTGGGCCAAGGAGCAGGCCTGACCCCGGACTCTTTCATCGGGACAGGAAGTGATGGGTGGCTGTGGGCTGGGAAGGGAGGGGCGGGGACAGTTGGGGACTGCTTCCTCCCAGGGAGGTGACAGTGCTCTGGAGCCACTGGAGGCCACAGTCCCCACCCCCACACCTCCACAAATGCACCAAACACCACTGGACCTTCCACTTCAAAACGCTGAGCTTTTTGCCACTCAGATTTCACCTCCATCAATCAAACAGAAGCAAAGTGGGACTGGGCCCTGTCCACGGTGACAGTGTGCCCAGGGCAGCCACAGGGAGCATCACGGCTCCATCACGGCCAGGCTGGTGGCCTCGGCTTTCAGAGGTGGAGCAGAGTTGCCTCGGTCAGCAGCCACGTCCAGGCCTCTTGCCTGCAGTCCAGCCCTCATCAGGGAGATTGGAGGGGTTGCAGGGCACAGGCCTGCACTCCCAGTGACACCCCAGGTTCAGGTCTGTGCTAGACATGGAAAAGAAACGTGAGGGACACTCTGGGGACAAAGGCATCACTGAGTCTGGGCCCTAGGATGGCAGTGCCTGGTCACCACGGAGTCCTTGCAGCCCAACCATCCACACCCAAGCTAGATCCAGGTGTCAGGGAACTTCCAGAGACACTGCCCGGGAGGCCTGTTGGAGACTCCCGTCTGACCGTCCACTCAGACCCTGACAGACAGGGCCCTCAGGTGAAGCCCTGGCCGCCCTCTGGCACCCTCACCTCGGCTGGACTGGCCCAGGGCCCCGTCCCCACACCCACTCACTGGCCTGGGGGACCCTCAGATACTCAGACCTGACCTGTCCTGCACCTGCATTAGCAGTCGGTTCCCAACACACTCAGGGGCAGCCTGGTGCCTGGGTCCCCGGATCACCAACAGGAGCTCCTGCCCACCACAGCCTGTCCCCACTCACCGATGCCTGAGAGACCCCCAGAGTCCTTCTTGAAGGAGTCGAGACAGACATTGATACTCTCAGGACACAGGGGACCGAGGGACTGTAACCACGGGAGCAAAGCCTTCTGCCTGGAGCGTTTGACCAGAGTCTTAAAGCGGCAGCTGCAGGGCCAAGTCCGTGGGCGCCCAGCCAGCTTGACTCCAGAGGGAGCACCATGCTGAGGACGCCCCCTTTCCCTGGGCCTCGAGGGACTAGGCCCCGCCACCCAGGGAGCTGGGCTCCGCTGTGCCCCTCACCTGCCTTTGCTCCCCCGGGTGGCAGCCTCCAGTGCCCGGGCAGCCTGTGCTGGGCAGCAGAGAGAGGCCCTGGGGGCCGTCAGTAGAGCTTTTCCAGGCTGGCTCAGCCTGAGGCCTGTCGTGGTCGGATCAGAGCATTCTCGGCTGCAAGCTGTCCCTGGGCTGGGCTGCCGGGCAGCTGCCACATCTGATTAAACAGTGACGGGTTGAGCCCCACTCGCCAGCGGCCTGTTAGCGCCGGAGACGAGGGAGCAGTGATCCAGAAAGGAGGACGGGCGGCAGGCTGCTTCTCCCTAAGGCTCCCGCAGGCAGGAGGCAGCCTGGTGTGCTATTAAATCACCTTCCAGCACGGAGGGGTCCAAAGGACTGCACTGCCCAGGACCCCCACCCCGGCTCGAGACTGCTCGCTGTCCTTCAGACAGGAAGGGGCTTCGCTAACGGGACGGGAAATGCTTGGGCAGGTGTCTCTGGCTTCCTGCCTCGTTCCTGTGACAGCTCAGGATCAACGAGGAGAAGGAGGAGCTGGTGAGCCCCTCCTCAGACGAGTGACAGAAATCCAGCCTGTGTGGTGGACCGGGCGGCCCCAGGAGGCCCAGGTGCTCCTTCCCCACGGGCAGCGGCTCCCTGTTCCCCGCCTGCTGCCACTGCACGGTGCAGAGCAGGGGACTGGGTCCCAGCATGTGCACAGTCACGCGAGGACCCAGCCAGCCTAGAAGGAGCCACACGGGAACTGGGGCAGGACCTCAGGCCCGCAGTGTCCAGAGGCCAGCTGGCAGGGCAGGCTGCCTCCAGAGCCCCAGGCAGGGGCAGGGAGACCAGGCGGAGGAGGCCTCCGGCGAGCATAGCTAGGGCCAGCAGCACGTCAGAGAGAGGAGGTCAAGGAGCCCACGCCTGGCCAGCCAGGCCCTGGAGAAAGAGGCCACTGGAGGAGTGGGCAGGAGAGCACAGGACCGAGAGGCTGGGGGTTCCTGGGAGCCTGCGGTCCCCTCCTGAGTGGCCCCTGTGCCAAGTGGGTGATCAACAGCTGTGTGTGGATGTCTCTGAGCCCCTCAGAGGTCTGCCCGCCAACTGCTTCCTCCCAGATGCCATATTCTTGAGGTTCCTGCAGCCACAGGGAGCAAGGGACAAGCCCACCAAGTGTCCAACGGTGGCCCCAGGCACAGGCTGTGTGCCTTGGGCAGCTTCCATCCATCCTGCCATCCCTTGACCTGAGGGGAGGGGAGGGGACGGGACGGGATCAACACCCAGAGACCCTGAAGCCATTGTCACAGGACTGGCCTGCAGGTCACCACGCTGTTCCGTGAGGACGCCTGGAGAAGGGCGTGTCCACCCCAGCCTCTGGGACTACAGCTTCTAGGCAGTTCAGCACAGAGCCAGGGAGGCCGGAAGCTCAGAAACTTCAGGTGGGGGCGGCAGCAGAGAACAAAGAGGCAGAGCCAGAGGGCGGGACAGCCCCCTGGGTTCACATGCAGACCTTGGCCCCAGGGTCCCAGCATGTGGGTTGCAAGGTGAGGACCTGGAAGAACTGGGGCCTCGAGGGAGACCGTCTTTGGGAGGGACCAATGCAGGTCTGCAGGACGGCATCTTCCTGCCTGGCACCGCCCTGAATCCACGCGCTGCTCATCATTCTCACACACACCCCCGCCATTGTGATGCCAGCAAGTGCCCTCGAACAGCCAGAGGTAGGAGCTAAATAGCCCTCTTCTACTTACAAAGTACCCTCCTCGGGTATTTTGTTATAGCAACACATAATGGACCAATACACCACGTTTGCCTCATTTTAAAAAATGATAAACATGAAAATATATTCAGGGAAAAAATATAAAAAATAACCTAATCAATTTGCAAAAAACTCAAAAACTCTAGAGTTGAAACTGAACAACCAAAATTTAAAACTCAGCAGACATGGAGTTGTGGTTCAGTGGTAGAGCTCTTGCCTGGCAGTTGTGAAGCACTGGGTTCGAGTCTCAGCACCACATATAAATAAAATAAAGGTCCATTGACAACTAAAATACATATAAAATTTTTAAAAAACTCCGCAGGCATGTCTGTCAGTGGACTGGACATAGCTGAGGAGAATGAGTGAGTTTTTCAGAGCACAGTGCAAAGGGACAGGAAGACGGGGGCTCAGAAGAATAAGCCTGGATGTGGGGACAGAGCGGACAGGTCTCCTGAGCTGCAGGAGGGGGAAAACACGGGGCGAGGAGGCCCTCTGAAGAGAGGCCTCCTGAGAATCTCCAGTCCAGGCACAAACCGAGGGTTCCCAGGACTGTGAAGCGGGACGAATGGAGAAATCCACCCAGACACCGAAATCAAGAGATGCAGAGAATAAAGAGATGCCCTCACCCAGGGACGCAGCTGACTTAGCAGGAAGGGAACCAGGACTGCGACAAAGCCGCTGCCCCGCAGCCCCGCCACCCCGAGGGGACCCTGCAAGAGTGGGAGCAGAGGAAGACGGCCCCACAGACCAGCCAAGACCCCGGGGCACCCGAGAGTCCTGACCAGGGCTCCAGGGAGGCACAGGAAGGGCAGGAGATGGGCAGGAGGAGGCGCGGAGGAGCAGCCGCCCAGAGGGAGGACCCGCGAGGCCCGGGATCCGCAGGTCAGAAGCACCGGCCGCCGCAGCCCGGCCGAGGAGCAGGGGGAGCAGATCTCTAAGACCTGGGGACCCGAGCCGTGTGCAGGTCTTGGCTTCTGAATGCCCCTGAAAGAAGGGACACCATGTCCGTGATCACGGGAAAAGCGAGAAACAGAAGCACTCACCGTCAAACCGCAGAGAGAGGGAAGGCACAACTGTAAGGTTGCAGGGGAAACCCAAGCACGTCCCCGCGGCCAGTGTGTGCCACGCCCACAACAGGGGCGTCCAGGGGCAGACGGACACAAACCTGAAGTCACTAACCGAAGGGAGGCCATGCGGTTCCACGAAGAGGGGAAAGAAACAGACCACGAAGCAAGGAGGAGGGGCCACCCTGAGGAAGGACTCCCGCGGGGACCTCCCGACAAGCCCGAAGGTGGGCAGGCCCGGGGAGAGACCAAGCAACACGGCGCACCTGGGGCAGAGGCTACTCAAGGACACGTCAGAGTCGCCCCTCCTCCTGGCCACAGGGCACACAGGTTCCAGAGGTCCTGACGTCACGAGCAACGCCCAACACTGAGGAGAGGACGTATCCCAAGGCCACGGGTCTCACGGGCCTTCAGACACCACCTCTCTGTGGTCTCCACGGCAAGCAACCTGTTCCCAGAACTGACCTCACACTAAGCGCATCCGAGATGGCATGGAGAGGCCCCTGAGGAGGTGAGCAAGGCCAAAGAGCCCGCAAGGAAGGAAGGGACTCAGGATGTCCTGCGCCCAGACTGGGCCCCAGGATAGCCGCACCCGGGGGACCCCAGGCTCTGACTTCCCAGTCTGCACTCAACCCACGGCTGGAAGGAAAATCACATAAAGCCCAGGTACTAGAACAGAGCCCTGAAATGACACCTCAGGAGGTCAGAACGAGAAAAGCGAAAGGCACTAAAATCTTAGGGCAAGAAACAGAAATACAAAAACAGTAAATCAGGAGCGGCCAGAAAGTGTCCTGGGGCCAGGTGGGGCTCGGGGGCAGGGTGCCTGCTGGGAAGCTTGGCACTGGACTCCCTCCCCAACACCACACAAAAAGTAGCATCCGGCAGGTGCAGTGGCACATGCCTGTAATCCCAGCAGCTCAGGAGGCTGAGGCAGGAGGATTGCGAGTTCAAAGCCAGCCTCAGCAAAAGTGAGGCACTAAGCAACTCAGTGAGACCCTGTCTCTAAATAAAATACAAAATAGGGCTGGGGACGTGGCTCAGTGGTCGAGTGCCCCTGAATTCAATCCCCAGTACAAAAAAAAAACAAACCAGTAGCATGCTGAACAGGACTCTAGGAGTGGAGAATCTCCTGGTGCAGTCAAGAAAACAGCCAGCGGGAGCCGACATGGGGACTGAGGAGGAGACCCAGCTTCCACTGAGGTCTGGGGAGCAGCCAAGCACGGAGGCCGCAGGTCTCACTGGGGACAAAGGGCAGCTTAACACCCACGCTCCTGAACATTTGAATGTTCCAGGACAAATTCCTGGAAAGACTAACCTAAAAGTTTATCCAAGAGGCAACAGAAAGTACTCGTTACAGCAACTCAGTCTCCACGGAAAGCAAGACCTTCCTACAAAGAAAGCTCCAGGCCCAGAGGCTTTCGGGGCAAGCTGTCATGGCCCAGTGGATCCACGCAGAGGGAGGAACAGTACCCAGCAGCCCCCGGGTCAGCATGACCGCAGTGCCAAGACCTGCCAGAGCAGCGCGCCCAGAATCCAAGCAGTTCACCCCAGACAGACCAAAGGAGAGAATCACTGCCAGCTCCGTGGGCACAGGAAAGGAATCGTCTCAAAACCCGACACCCGTTCACCCGAGATCACAAACAAGGCCAGCCAGCAAGAGGCATGGGTACCAACCAACCAAGAACAACGAGACCCGCTCGGTTAGGAGGAGGAGAAAACCAAGGTTCCGATCCCCAGCAGCGCCCGCCCAAAATGGGCCGTAAGCCCATCTGCAAGAAGGGGAAGGCTGAGGGACCCGGGAGGAGGACGGGCACAGCCTCTCACGCCCAGCGCAAAGGGGCCACGGGGACTGCCAAGCCCCACAAAGCGCCAGGAAGACGCAAAGCTGTCGCTTCACTCGTGAGATGAAGCAACCCAGATAAACAACAAGAAAAGCAGCCACTCAGCCAGAGTCGGAGGAGAGCGTCTACAGGACAAATCAATTCCTTCGGCAGCACGAACTGCTGGAAAACGAACACACCGAAAGGCATCATTTAAGCCGGCACACCTGTAACCCCACCGCTCAGGAGGCCGAGGCAGGAGCACAAGTCAAGGCCAGGCTCAGCAACTCAGCGAGGCCCCAACAACTCAGCGAGACCCTGTTTCAAAAATAAAATTTAAAAAGGGCTGGGGACGTGGCTCAGTGGTTAGGCGCCCCTGGTTCAATCTCCGGTACAAAAAAAAAAAAAAAAAAAACCTACCATTTACGATAATACCTAACACAGCTGAGATCCAGAGGGACCTCTAGCAAAGGAAGCCACGGTGTCCCTGACAGATTTATGGAACTTTCCTAAGAAACCCGGAGGAGCCCTGAGACAGGAGGAAGATCCATATTCATGAACAGAAAACTCAGCAAAGACGTCGGCTCTCCTCTGGCCGATCTATAAAGCTAATTTTTGCGGAACCTGACAAGCTGAGTCCACAGTTTAGATAACAGCGCCAGGGGTCAAGAACAGCCAGCGCTCTTGGAGACCAGTGATAGAGAGCCTCCCAGACGCAGGACAGCGTGGCCAGCTCTGGGCAGGCAGCAGGCCCGCAGCGAGAGCCGGTGTCCAGGGCGGGACCCCGGCCGAGGGCCCTTCGGTTCCTGAAGCGGGGACGTGAGTAGCACAGGCGCACACAGGAACCCTCCTCGGCCACGCCCAGGCGCCGGCTGGGCTTTCCCGAGAAAGGCCAGGTGGTAACCTCGAGGCCCGAGGGCCACAGGTGGCATCTGCCTTGGCCTCTCTGTGGACGTGTGCCCAGGAGCGTGGGGTGAGCGGGCAGGCATGTGACGGACAGTGAGCAGGGGAAGGGAGTGCACTCACACACCTGGGCACCCACAGAGCCGGCCGCACACCCACCCAGGCCCACAGTCCACCAGACGCGGAGCGGTGGACATGCCTGGCTCTGGGCTGCAGAGCCTGTGGAAAGAACACGCACGTTCCCCCCACTGGCTCCTGAGGAGCGAAACACACCATGCTGGAGAGACGGTGCCACAGGCAACAGTCCCGCCACGTCCACCAACCCCACACAGGCCAGGCAGGGCCGTGAGCACCTGCTGTCTCCACCTAGCACCCCGATTTCCACCCACCCCCCCCGGCATGCAGCCCTCCAGGCAGCCCCTGGAGAACCCGACCCACACTGGGTCTTGGCCGCAAAGCCGTGGCTGAGTGGAGACTGAGCTAGACCCATCCTCCATCCTGGGGGCCAGGCAGCCTTGGGGAATGAGGGCCCAGCTACAGCAGGAAGGTGACCAGGAAGCTTGGCGAGGGCATCTGAGGCCACACAGACCCCTGAGAGGGCGCTGGACACACTGCCCAGTGCTTGGAGCAACAGCATCCCAGGGACCAGGGCCAGAGGAGAGAGGACCTTTACCACAGAACAGGGAGGCACAAGGTGGAATAGCTGTCAGCAAAGAAAAAGAACCATCTGCGTCCCCACCTGCCTCATCCACCTGTAGAGGCCAGACAAGGCCAATCCCAACACTGCTGTCCTAGGACACATGCCTAGGACACATGAACCAGCACTAAAGGGAGCAGAAGTCCCACATGGCCCGCAGCCTGTGGGTCTCTGGCAGGAGGGAGGGACGGCAGGGGGACCAACCCTCACTGATGGTGGCCCCCTCCTGTCATGCCGTCTTGCAGCCAGGCTGCACTCAGGGGCTAAAAAGAACCTCTCAGAAGCCCCCAGGACTCCTCTCTGGCACCCGCCACCTTCCCGAACCTTCAGAGCACCCAGCCAGCACCTGGGCTCTGCCAAGCACCTGGCCACTCCTTCCAACACAAAGCCCAGTGACCACCACCCACTGAGGGCTCTGCAGGCAGCTGCCCTGAAGTGCCCAGCCATGCCCTATCCCCCAGCAGCAGGGCTGCCCCAGCCACGCTCTCAACAGGAAGCCAGTGTCACCTGGGGCCCAGCTCCTGCCAGCCCCATGTCCAGTGCTGACCAGATTGAGGAGGACCATACTGTGCACCCCGATCCCTGGAGACCACCATCTGCTGAGCAGGAGCCCAGGTCACCCCAGCCCACATGGGGTCCTGCCCCTCACAAACCTGGCAACCCTGGCACACAGCCAGGAGAGGAAAGGAAGGTAGAAGAGGACGGTGAGGGCCAAGCAGCCTGAGGGGGTGCTGCTGGGTCACAGGTGTCTGGAGCAGGTGTCACTGAGTGCTGGGGTGCCAGAGCCTCCCCGCAATCTGCAGCACAGAGCAGGCAGGAGCTCACGCCGCCTGTCAGCTCTCATCCTTCACTTACCCATCAGCAGCTGGGCAGGAAAGCAGGGGACGCGGAGGTGGGACTCTCCTCGGGAACAGACCCACTCTGTGCTCAGATGCTCCGGCCCTGGACGGTGAGCAAGACCTTCTGGCCACACTTGCAGTCAACACGCCTTGATGACTTGTGGAGCCTGGCTCTCAACGGCTCCCCGAGTGGTCACCGCCTGTCTGTGGAGTGACACGTCTGAGAATCTGAGGTTTCCAAAGTCCTGAGCGAGGGGACGATACTCCTGAACTAGGCACCGTCCAACTCAGGTGAGCTGCAGTGTTCCTTTAATAACAGCCCCAAAGCACCCGAGCCAGCTGTGGCCATGCCCACCGAGCGCTGGCCTCTGCAGGCGGACGCTTGGGCACAGCGGCAGACCCACAGCCATCAACGTCCAGCAACGTGGAGGCAGGGCGGCCCTGGCGCCCTCCAGCATCTTCCCAGGTAGGGGGCGCCTGAGCAGAGAAGAGGGCGAGGACAGGGCGGAGAGCTTGCTGATCAATTCTGAAAGGACGTCAGGGTCCACTGCTCGGTGGCAACCTAAAAGGACCTGGCACCGAACAGGCATTCAACAAACTCTCGAGCAGTCACGAGCAGGCGGAGGGCTCGGGTTGTTTCCGCTGGGCTGAATGCGTCCCTGCAGCCTGGCCACCAGGCATGCTGGCGTGAAAGGCAGGGGGGTTTCCAAGGGACACTTCAAGGAGAAGTTGAAGACACAGACACGGCCTCCAGTCTGTCCCCTGGTGTGCCCAGGGCCAGCTCAGCACCTGGTGCACTGGGTGCTCCGTAGAGTTCTTGGAAGGAAGAACCAGAGAGCAGGAGGGCGGGCAGGAGGCAGATCCTTGGAGCTAAGCCCTCAAGAGCCCGGGACTCGCCTGCAGGAGGGAAGGCAGGAGCCACGAGGCTGCCCCCGGGGCCTCTCCTGGACTGAGCAAGAGGGCGTCTGCAGGGACTCGGCCATGGGCAGAATCACCCAGTGGTCTCTCCTGCAGCTGGGCCCCTCCCTGAGGCCCTGCAGGAAGCCAGCCAGCCTCCACTGGAGTCCAAGACAGCAGTGAGGTGCACATGGGGACCAGCGCACGGCACCCTGAACATGCCGCGGCCCCGCCAGCCTGGGGGCACCCTGGGAGGCAGCCCGGCGCAGCTCCGAGGCACGCTGCAGATCGCAGCTGGACCACAGGGCAGTCACTCCTGGGGTCCCCCAGCCAGGGCAGCAAGCTGACGCACTGAGCTCTGCGCAGTGAGCAGCAGAGCCCAGGGAGGGGACTGGTGACAGAGGCCTGAGGTCTCCAAGGAGGAGCCAGAGCTCCTCGGAGGTTCGAGGTAAATGACCTGTGGAATGGTGAAGAGCAGGTGGGAACCGAGCAGCCGCCCACACGGCCTGCCGAGTCTGTAGTCATGAGGGGAGGCGGGCCTGTCTGCTCTTGCTTATGACTGTTTTCAGTGAAAACAAAGGAGGACATAGAGGGGACCAGTTCTTGCAACCAAAAGCTCATACCTCTCTGGGAAGGAAGAGGTGAGGCTCACAGGGGACCCCTGCACTAAGAGCACACAGGCCACAGGGCCGGCATGCAAATCAGAGCGTCCCCGGCCGTGTTGGCAGGGCCTTCACTCAGCATTCCCAGGAGAGAGCCTCAGGGTGCTGGGCTGTGGTCTCCAGTGGGCTCTGGGCCCTCCGCTGGGCAGGCATGTGGAAGTCAGACCTCTCTAGCAAAGCCCAGGCCAGCTGAGGGGGACTCAAGCCCCCTCACTCTCAGGAAGGTTTGGCCTCAGAGATGTGGAGACCAAGACAGAGTCTGCTGGGGGCTGAAGAGGAAGGAGGGCTGGACGTCACCACCTCCCGAGGTTTTGGAGTGCTGGGACCTCCGGGTGGCCCTATTTGGAAGTAGGGTATTTTCTATATAGTTAAGGATCTCGAGGTCAGCCTGGATTGAGAGTGGGCCCTAAATCCAGGTGTCCTCCTGAGAGAGAGGAGGCAGAGGAGGCAGAGGAGGCCATGCACAGACAGGCTGAGACTGGGGCTGAGGACGCCTGGAGCCCGAGGCTGGGAGAGGCAGAGGCCCCTCCCCTGGAGCCTGCGGAGGGGGCACGGCCCTGCCCACACCAGGACCTCAGGCTTCTGGCCTCCAGGCGGCAAGAAGAGAAATCCCTCTCGTTTTAAGCCCCCAGTTTTGCACCAGATTGTCATGATAGCCCCCCAAACCCACACCAGAGCGAGAGGTGGGGCATGGGCTGGGCACCCTGGGAACACCTCCTGGGCTGGTCGGTCCCCTCGGCCCGCACAGACCCCGCAGTGTCAGGCGAGCAACATCACCACACGGCAGGACACAGGATTCCAGAGCGACTGGGGGCTCAGGAGAGGCAGAACAGAGCGCACGCCTCTCTGCAACCTTCCGGGAGCTTCTGTGCCAGGCCAGCGGGGTAGACGGGCTTGCAGCGAGGGTCAGCTCTGGAAGGCAGGCGGGTGCTCCTCCCTGCAGCTCAGCTCTTCCCCAGCCTGGAGGCTGCAGGAGTTTTGTCCCTCCCCTGTCAATGTCACTGCTCAGCATACATGTGGCTGGGTGTCCAGATCCCCTCCAGATGAGCTCATGAAGGACTCACAGCGAGGAGGGACCTCCAGTCAGATCTCGGGCTGTGCACGCCCAAGAACGCTCGCAGGAGGCGAGGCACGCCTGCTGCCGGCAGGACAGCTGGAGTCTGTCTGAGGGCTGCAGCACAATCTCCCACAGGAGCCCAGGTGTGGACCGCTTCTCCAGACGGGGTCCCAACCGAGCGCAGGGCCCCTGACCACAGTGCCCGGGCGTCCTCAGAGTACACCAGGGAGCCCATCGCAAAAAGACGGCTTCATGTCAGTTTCATGACGTCTTAACAACCCCAGGGGGCTGTGGGGCAGTGGGGCAGTCAAGACGGAGGAGAGGGTCAGTACTCCAGTGTGTGGCCAAGTGTGAATCCTGGCCGCGTGCAGAGCGAGCTCCCCAGGTGGACACAGCCCCAGCCCCGGCCTCGGTGCACCCTCCACCTGGGGGGACAACACGGAGCTGAGCACCCCGGTGGTCTCTCCTTCGAGTTGCCTTCTTTCTCTCCCTGCAGCTATCTAACTGGCCTCTCTGGCCTTACTCTCTGGCCTTGCGCCCACCCGACCCTTCTGCTTCCTGGGCCGTGGGAGCAGGTGAAGCAGAAGGAGGGGGCGGGAAAGTACGGGGACAGCACTTCTTTCTCACTCGGCAGGACAGAGAGCGGGAGGCCAGGCCCTTCTGAGGTCCTCCCGTCTCAGCACAGGAGGAAAGGACTCAAAAGCAACCAAAACCTGTCCCCATACTTGGCCTGCCTGGTCAGTCACCACGCACTCGACCGTGACTCACAGTCCCTCAGCACCACGCCCAGTGCCTCCCTTAGCGCCAGGGTGGCACAGAGAGGCGGCACAGCCACACTGATACTGCCGGAGCCCGGAGACCTCGTCAGGCGGCAGGTGCTGAGGCTGTGGGTTTCTCTCTCCTCTCTGAGGTTTTGCTGCCCACGAGACCCGAACCCACACCACCACTGGTGGTGGGATGGCCAGGATGACCGGAGACACCTGTGGCTAAACTGGCAGTGTCTGGGACACATCCAGCCCTGAGTGCAGCTGTCTTCAGGAGGCACGAGACCTCTCGAGCGCTGAGTGTGCTGTGTGTGCAAGTTGTCTGGGTGTCTGCGTGCAAGGATGTACATCTGTGTGTGCTCTGGGAGGTGTGCGTTGTATGCGTGTATGTGCAAGGGTGTGTGCACATGTAAATATGACTTGGGGAAATGTCACACTTGTGTGTGCCTGTGCATGTGTACGCATGAGCTCAGGGCAGTGTGCACTTGTGTGTGCATGTGCATGTGTGCCCATGAGCTTGGGGCAGTGTGCATCTGTGTGTGTGCATGTGTGCCCAAGATCTTCTGGCACACTGCATGTGGATGTGTGTACGCCTGAGCTCGGGGTAGAGTGCACCTGCGTGTGCCTGTGCATGTGTGCTCATGAGCTTGGGGCAGTCCGCACCTGTTTGAGTAGGCCTTCTCACTGCTGTGACTAAGAGACTGGCCAGCACAACTGTAGAGGAGGGAGAGTTTATCTGGGCTCACAGTTTCAGAGGTCTCCGTCCACAGACAGCTGGCTCCATTCCTCGGGGCTCGAGGTGAGGCAGGACGTCATGGGGGAAGAGCAGGGTGGAGAGAAGCCGCTCACAGATGATCAGGAAGCAGGGAGAGACCCCACTTGCCAGATACAAATATGTACCCCACAGCCTCACCCAACGCCTACCTCCTCCAGCCTCACTCCTGCCTCCAGGGGTCAATCATGATGGGGTTAAGACCTCGCCGCCCAGTCACTTCACTTTTGAACCACACGTGAGCTTCTGGAGGCACCTCCCATCCAGCGACAGCGGCACCTGTGCGTGCATGTGCCCGTGAGCGTGGGACAGCGTGCACCTGAGTGTGCACAGGGCCCCGGCATGTCATCTGGGTCGGCCACAGAGAGACAAAGGAGATCAATTCACCCAAACAGTCACCTAAAGCCAGCGTGTCCCCGTTAACCGGCTGTCCACTTCCTGACGTGGAACACCGTGTGGATGGGTGATCGGGCCTCCAGGAGGTTCCGAGCCTCCTTTCTCTGCTATCTGATCATTGCCCTCAAAAATGGGAGACATTGGCCGGAAATCCTCTCCAGTTTAGGGTGAGCAGTGGCATTTCAGGCTAATGAGAGAGCAACGGCACTCCGGCCAGCCAGGCTCGGGGCAGAGGGGATGCCCGGCCTTTCCTTCTCCAGTTCCCTTTCCTCAACCAGGCTACTTCAGGAGAGCCGGAGGAGAGCAGAGGGTGGGGAGGATCTGGTGGCCACGGCCTGTGGTCTGTCAGAGCAGGGAGGTGCTCCCCTCGCAGGCTGCAAAAGGCCAGGGCTGCTGGGCTGCCCAGAGCTACTGCCTTAATCAGGGGGCTCCTGCAGGGAGACCACCCCGATCCTCCAGGGGAGCCTGCAGACCCCACTGCCAGGCCCACGGGGCTGGAAGGCGGGGAACACGGCAGCTGCCAGGGCGCCAGCTGCTCCTCCAGAGCCCAAGCGTAGGTGGTCACTGGGAGCTGCGCGTCCGCCCCGCTGAACTCACCAGACCAAGACGACAGCAGTCTGGGCCACGTGGGTGGGGATGGCCCTGGCTCATGTGTGCCAGGTGCCCTGTGCAGGGGACGGCTGATGACAAAATTGTAGGTTTTTAAATCCCTAACTTTGCCTATAAATTCCTTTCATTGGACTCTGTCCCAGGAGAAAATCTTAAATACACAAGAAGTGAGACCACCAGCCATCAGGGTCTCTGCCTGCCACCCACCCTCTGGATTCAGCCTTCGCCCTCTGGGGTCTCCCCCACCGTCCACCTCGGGGGGCGGTTCCACCCACCCATCCAGGTCTCCACCACCTTCCACCTGCGCGGTCCGCCCGCCCGTCCGGATCTCAGCCCGCCTTTCACCTGGGCCCATCCAGGGCTGCCAGACCCCAGGCTCTGCTGGGCCCTCACGGGGTCCTGCCTGAGAACTCTCCCACGCCCTGCGGCCCCTCCCACCCCAGCCCTCACGTGGGCGAGCCCTGGCGCGTCCTTGGCCTTCCTCTCCGCCGGCCTGTGCCGGCTCTCCTGACTCCTGGGTTTCTCCTCCTGGACAGTAGTGCCAGGCCTTGCCTCCCTCTGCCCAGACCCTGCCTGGACCTCTGGCCTTTCCCAGCGTTACCTGCTCAGGTAGCCGGCTGAGGCAGGCAGAATGGCCGACTGCACAGAAAGAGGAGGGGTGTCACCGAGCTGCCACTCCTTTGTCACTCTAGCCGTGCAGTGGGTCCGCAGCGCAGAGGGCACATTAGACACACCTGGGGGACGTGCTCAAACCGGGTGGCAGGGCCCTGCGAGTGTGCCTGTGCTCTGGTCTGGGGGACGCAGGAAGGACATCCACAGACCCTCAGGTCCTCTCCCAGCTTACGCTGGGTGCCCCAAAACCAGCCCAGGTCAGGGACAGGGTACAAGTCATTGGCTTGGTGGCACAGGAAGCACCAACAGGTGCAGGGAGGTGACATGGGGAGGGACGGAGCCAAAGACATGTGCAGGCCAGCTGGGGCCACCAAGGGAGCAGGAAAGTCACTAGGTCCCCCTCCTCAGAGCCATCGCCCTGAGGGTGCGGAAGCTAGGATGCTCGTGCCTGGCAGAGGGGCCCTGCCGCCAGGGAGGCCTCACTGGGCACCAAGGGAGAAGCTGCTGGACACTGGCCGGACCCACATCCCCCAACTGGGCACTCTCCTCACGCCGTCCCTCAAGGCCGCCCAGCATGCTCAGGCCACCTCCCTGAGCACCAGGGACCCCTCTGCACACCTGGCCCTGGCGCCCCCTTGCAGCCCCCTGCCCAGCTCGTCCCTGGAGAGTGGGGCAGCTCCCAGGGCCAGCAGGCTCCCCACACACAGGCGGCACCCAAGCTGCACAACCGCACCTGCAGGTGAGTGCTCTATGGGTCTATGTACGATCAGCAGCTGCGAGGGCACAGGAGGCTGGGCATGCCCAGGGGTCCATTCCCTGGGCTCTCTTTCCTAAGACATGATTCATAAGTGATTTATGGAGAACAAACACGTTTACACTTCAGACACACCCCCACGCAGAGCCAGCGCGCACGGCCCGTCTGCTTGGACGCACGCTCTCCTGTACACGCACATCCTCTCTCAACATGGAACTCGGTTCCTTTACGGATCATCAAGCTCCTGACCGTGGACATGATGAGAGCCGCTAGCAGTGCTCGTTGCTCTGGAGTGAACAGCTTCCTGGCTGCAGAGGGGCAGGAGCTGAAGGCCACAGGCCAGCCCAGGTGCCCGGGCAGGGCAGGACGGGGACCGCCTGGTCCGCCCCTTCCTCCCGGGAGATCCAGGGCACACCCAGGTAAACAAACTTGTTTCCTTCTTCGGCTGGAGTGCCCGTGTCCAGGGCTGGGCTCGAGCCCTGCAGAAGAAAAGTCCAGAATGAAAAGAGAAAGTCTGCGCCCCAGTGCCTAGAAGTGGCTGGCGATGCTGCTGAGCCAGAACCCGGCCCCAGAGATCAGAGGGGCCATGCTCAGCGTGCAGGACCCTGACGGCCTGCAGGGCCGCCCAAGGAGAGCCACTGAGGCACGGACTAGCAAATAGCCACCTCGCTCTGTTGGGACAGGCACAATGGTGGAGGCCACGGAACCAAGGAGGTCATGGCAAACAGAACCAGGCAGGTGGTGGTTTTAACAGAGGCAGAGGTGCCACCGAACGGTGGGCCCGCAACCCTGAACCTGGACGTGCTTAGTGACCGGCACCAAGCTTCTCATGCAAGACAAAGATGAATATGGATATTTCCAAATGTGACAGAAAAGCAATTACAGTGAAAGAATTAACCTACAAGTCAGTCTTCACACACTGAAATGGACAGAACAGATGAGACTGTGGGAAATGAATAACGTGATTAATAAGGTTGATTTAATAAATATGCACAGACAGAGCACACGCCTTTCCTCAAACTCGTGAAAGATTTGCAAATATTAATCATAAATAAGGCACAGAATAAAAAGCACAATAAATTCAGCAGACAGAAACTACAAGTCTTACGGCCTGAATAACACCAAGAAAAAAATAGCAAAGATCATGTTTAAAATATCCAACTTCATGCAATTTAAAAACACATGCATGAATAATTCTCTGCTTAAAAAGAACTCAAAATTTTAAGTAATAAGTTTTCCAAAAATAAGAAGTGCTTTCTGTGCATGAAACAGAAAGAGTGTGGCCCAGGTCCAGGGAGCCTCGCAGGGTAAAGGAGGTGACCATGGGGTCGCAGGCCCGAGGGGGTTCAGGGAGAGTCCAGAGTTACAAGAGCAGAGAATGGAGGGAAAGGCCCTGTGAGGACTGAGAGCCCAGGAGCGTCCAGCTCTGTGAAGAAGACCGTCCACTCACAGAACCCCTGACGCCCAGGGCCGAACCCGCAGGAGATGGTTCCGTGAGGTCCTCGGCAGCCGGGGCCTCCGGGCAGTCTTCCCGAGCATCTCCTTGGATCTCAGGGCGCCTGCCGCTCAGCAGAGGTGAGCTGGCACTGGGAAACTGGCACAGGTGTGCCTGGCTGCCCGGGAAGAGTGGGCTCCCTGGGGTGCGAGATGCCGGCTGCCTGGAGCACACAGGCGGCCAGGCCGAGCTGCTCACCCGAGCGAGCTCTGCGGGCCAAGTACTCAGGCTGCACAGCAAAGCCAGTCCAGAGCGCAAAGCCCAGGAAGCACCCGGAATTCAGGGAAGCCCAACGGCCTGGTTCCCGGGACCGCACAGAGAACAGAAAGAAGCCACGGTCCCGGGAGCCAGCGGTCTGCTGTCACGCGGCCCTCGGGGCACACCATGAGCGCGTCGTGTGGTAGAGATCAACATTTCCTGAGGCTCCAGGCACGGCTGCCAGCCCTCACGCGGGCACCGAGCTGCCCAGGGCCAGGCTGAGGCGGCAGGCCCTCCTCCAGGAGGTGGTCCAGAGACCAGGGGACAATGTCCTCTGCTGGGTGGGAGCTGGGGCTGAAGCAGGACCTACCACAGCTTGGGACAAAGCTCAGATCCCCTGGACAGGCCGTGGAGTCCCAGTCCTTCCCAGTCGGCTTCCTGGGCCCTCCACGAGTGACACAGGTGACAGGGGCAGCATGTGTCCCCAGGCCAGCTCCGTGGCAGGCCCTGCCCCGAGTGGAGACTTCTGGGCAGAGGGACAGAAAGACCAGACTGGCGGTGAGTCCTGAGGTTCCTGCCCCAGGCCGCTGTCTCACCTCCCAGCACCAGCCTCCCGTGAACCCTCTGCCGCTTCCTTCCTGCTGGCACAGACCATGGTACCAGCTGCCCCGAGCATGCCCAGCGCCACTCCTGGGGGAGTACAGAGCACAGCCAGGAGCTTCCCAAGGCCACCGGCAGGAGCCCCTCCCAGGAACGTCCACCGCATTCCCAGAAGAGGGCCGTGTGGCCCTGGAGCAGCACAGGCACCTCTGCAGGGGGTGAGGGTCAGCGGCAGGCAGACCCCCGGTGTCCCAGGATGAGCAGCAGAGAGGCCCCATCCAGGCGCCAGGGGACCAGGGTCAGGGTCCCCAGGATCCCTCCCTGGCGTCACCAGGCCTGGGATGCTTTTCAGGACTGGACCGCTGGGCTGAGGCATGGTCAGCATGGGGCAAGGGAGGGAGGCTGGCCCCACAGTGGCTCAGGTATCGAGGCTGCGTGTCCTGCGCAGCCTGGCCAACCCATCCTGGACGCTGGGCTGCGCCTCGGGTGCCGGGACCCCTCCCAAGCCGCTCCGGGAGCAGGAGGTGCCCATTCAGGAGCGCAGCCGCCCTGCCGCGGGCATGGAGGCCTGTGGGAGCGTGAGGCGCCCTGCACTCTCCAGTCGCGGTGGCTTCATCACAGGTCTGTCCCCAGCCTTCCCTGCCACCGACAGGCCAGCCTGTCTGGAAGGTCACGGTGGGGGCGGGGCAGGCTGACAGCACCAGAGCCTCCGTGGACAAGTCCTGTGGAGGCTCCTGGCAGACCTGCCCCCAGCATCCAGGCGGCTGCTGTCTGTCCCCCAGCAGAGCCCTGCACACGCTCTCTTTCCCGTTACTTCAACCCCAGCATTGCCACATCTGTTCGACAGAGACTGGAGCGGCGTCCCCCTTCTCATTATGTCCCCCAGACCACTCCTCCAAATTTCTCATCTGACTGCTGCTAAGCCACTCCGGGCTCCCATTCCCCAAGGTGATGCAAATGCAGCCTACCATCCCCTCCCTAACTCTGCAAGCTATTCTCCCATTAATGCAACCTGAGGATGCCCTCCCTGTACCAGCAGGGACACCATCATTTCCACACAGGGTGACCATTCATACTTCTCCATGCTTCTTGCTCTTCCCTGAGACTGTGGCACCCTCTTCCTGTGCCATCAGTTTGGGGCCTGGGCCCCATGCCACAGTCTCCAGGGAGGACCTGCTTCTTAGATCAGAGCTAGCCCTTTCAGAATGCTGGCATGGCCACAGCCCGACTCCACCCATCCTGCTCTTTGGGGTGTGTCTGCTGCGTGAGGCAGAGCAGGACGCAGGGTGACTGTCGCCATCCACTCAGCTCATGGCTCCTCCAGACCAGCCCAGGGCAAGGCTCTGGATGGGACGCCAGAGTGGAATCCGCAGCGGGTCACTCATTGGCCACCTCGTGGCCTTCCCTGTGCCT
Source organism: Sciurus vulgaris (assembly GCF_902686455.1). Taxonomy (NCBI): domain Eukaryota; kingdom Metazoa; phylum Chordata; class Mammalia; order Rodentia; family Sciuridae; genus Sciurus; species Sciurus vulgaris. Next base: position 180,567,951 of record NC_136465.1, read on the forward strand.
GTTTCCCCCTCTGACAACAGAGGCTCTGCAGGTTCCTGTCTCAGAATTGGGAGGCTCCCAGGGGCAGCTCGCGTGGGGAAGGCCGGCGGGACGCCTGCGGTGCAGAAGCTGGGGCAACGCCACCGCCTCCCGCCGGCCAGGGCCGACCTGGCGCCCAGGGACACTCCACGGCGTTCTGGAGCCAGCGGAAGGGCCTCCCTCTGTGTTCACAAAGCCGAAGTGCTCACATTCTGGAACTCTGAAGGGCCTAGCGCAGGGGCCCCAGCCGGGAGCCCACGCCCTGCCTGCGCCCGCGCCTGCCCTGCGCTCCGCCCCAGCCACCAGGCAGCCACGCCAGGCGGAGGAGGAGGGCGGCACAGGGACCCTCTCCTCGCTGACGACAGCACCCAGGGCCCTGGCACCAGGACAGCGTGCCACGAGCATGCCCCAGGGCGACCATGACTCCAGCTCAGGTCCCCTCGCACCCCGCGCTTGAGCGGAAGCCCCAGCTGGGGCCGCACCACACCCCGCTGCCTGCGTCCCCGAGGCCTGGCCCTGCGCGCCGCCCCTGGTTCGTGCGCGACTTCCTGGGCATCGTGTTCGCGGCGGGCACTTGGCTGCTGGTGCTGGGCACCGCGTGGGTCGTGATCCACGAGCTGTTCCTCCCCGCCCGGGACCTGGTCTACACCTTGGCCAACAGCACCGTCCTGCACCTGCAGGCCGCGCTGGGGCTGGCGGCGCATGCGCGGGCCATGCTCACCGACCCCGGGACGGTGCCCCTGGAGAACCGGCCGGGGCGGGACACCGAGGCCCACTGCCCCTTCTGCTGCAGTGTCAAGCCGCCGCGCGCGCACCACTGCATCGTGTGCCGGCGCTGCGTCCGCAAGATGGACCACCACTGCACGTGGGTCAACAACTGCGTGGGCGAGGACAACCAGAAGTACTTCGTGCTCTTCACGCTGTACATGGGGCTGGCGTCGCTGCACCTGCTGCTCCTGCTGGGCGTCCCCGTCCTGCGCAGCCACGCGCGGGGCGAGTGGAACAGGCACAGCGCAGTGCCCCTCCGCGGCTCCCTCGTCTACCTCTTCCTCGTGGCCCTGATGGGGCTCCTCCTGAACTCCACCATGTTCGCCATGCAGATGTACGCCATCTGCACCGACAGAACCCTGGTCGAGAGGCTGCAGAGGGAGAGGCACTTGCCGCGCAAAGGGTCCCCCTGGTCCAATTTGAAGGCCGTCTTCGGCCACCGCATCTCCCTGGCCTGGCTCAGCCCCTTTGCTTCCCCGAAGCCTCAGAGAGCAAAGGCGCACCACTGTGTGGTCTGAGGGTCGCCCGGAACAGAGCCAGGCAAGGGGACCCCCTGCCAGTCACTCACAGGCCTCTAGAGGCAAAGGCACAAACCACACTGCAGAGGAGACCCTAGCTACAGAGAGTAAGACCCTCGGCGCCCTTCTGAGCACATGAGCTGGTGACTGCTGCCTCTGCAGAGAGTCCCCCTGCGGAGTGGAACGCCCCTTCCCACTTCTGAGGTGGAGCGAGGTCACATGGCACAGCTGTGAATAAAGCATGGTGGATCTGTGGCCGCCCCGGGTAGGGAGCAGTGATTGCATGCCTGCCCAGCACCTGTGGTGAGCTGGGGCCTTGTCTGTCTCACCTACTCAGAAACCGGCTCTCCCCGTTCCTCGTATTTCCGGTTGGATTCACTGAGCTGGTATCTCACCTAGGACTTTTGCTCTTGGGTTTCTGGGAAGTGGCCGGTCTCTCAGTTTTGTTTTGTTGGCCTCTCCCAGTGCATTTCAGGCCGGGTCAGGCCAGCTGCTGAAGGGGAACCGGGTGTCTGTGCCTCTTTTCCTGTTCTTTCCTGAGCAAGCTGTGCAAGACTGCCACTGGATGGTCCTTGGAAGCTGTTGGTGGATCACAACCAAAAACAACTTTTTACTTTTGAGGTAACTAGAGATGCATATGCAGTTGTCAGAAAGAGAAGAGGCTCCGGGACCTTGCCAGGTTTGCCCCAGTGCTTTGCATGTGGGCACCTCCCTCAGGTCCGCCCTGGTGGATCCTTCAGGTCACACCACAGAGCATGTGTGTGCACAGGGGTTTGTGCATCCACTTCGAGGTGCCTGTGTAGAGAAGCCACCTGCCCCTTCCCCGCGACCTCAGCAGCAGCTGATGTTCCTGGTCGCCCTGGTGTTATTTACAGGGGCCGAGGCATGGGATTGTACAGCGCCACCTCCTGAGGCCTCAACATGACGCCTTTGAGCCACCTGAATTTTGCCCGTATTAATAGCGAATTCCTTTTTTGCTAAGTGGGATCAGTGGTGTGTTGTTCTGCCATTTGTTGAGCCATTTGCCCACCACAGGGCAGCTGGGGTCTCCGTGTCGGGGTTGTTGTCTGAAGGCCTGTGTGAAGCTTAAGTTGCTTTGGGGCCCATGCCCCATTGCACCATGGGCTGCAGGGTACTGCAAGCCCTGTGTCCCTCACCCTTGACGTCCCACCTGCCTCTCCTCGTCCTCTTGTGGTGCTTTGGTGCTGACCCTGTTTATTCTGCCATTCTGTTGGGTGTGTGGTTGTCTCTTTCACTGTACCAGGACAGAGGAGCAGGCTACAGACAGACCAAGGGAAGTTCCCAGAGACAGCATGGAGACCCAGGCCTGCTGGGGAAGCTGACGAGTGCAGGGCTGCCCAGAGACAGCTCGGTGGCCGCGACAGACAGCGCCTCTGTCCCTCACGGTGTTCTGCCCACTGGTGGCCACTGGACCAGTGCCGCCTGCCCTTTCCAGGGTGCCCTCGGTCCTGTGCCCACACCCAGACAGGGTTTGTACCTGAGACTGCAGGAGCAGGACCTCGTCGCTGCAGCTGGCTTTTGGGCTGGTCTGCCAGTGTCCATGGGGCAGCTGTCCCAGCACACAGGCAAGAACAGAGCTTCCACAGAGAACATGGCGGCCCTGGGTCCCAGTGTCCTGAGAGCAGTGACCTCGGAGGCTGGGTCTGCTCCCCCTGGCCCAGGCCTGCTGTCTGCTCCCTTCGCCTGGCTAGGATGGGGCGGGGTCTTCAGGGACAGTGCCTGACTGTCCCCTTTACTTCAGGGACACCCCAAGGCCGAGCTCCCTGTGGTTCCATGTGCACCTCCCTGCTGACTCAGTGCCGCTCCTCCCGCTGCTCGGGAGCCTGTACCGAGGCCCGAGCGGTGCCTTGGCGGGTCCTGCTGGGTCCTCCTCCTGTCTGTAGCTTGGTCCCCTCCCAGAGGAGCTCTGTTCTGAGGAGGCCCAGCTTGCTGACGTTCCTCTTACCCATCATGCCTTTGGTGTCAAGACTGAGATCCGGGCGGGCGAGGCCCCAGAGGCTTTCTCCTCTCTTTTCCACAAACACGGCAGCTTCGTGGCCCGTGTCGCACCTGTGTCCACTGCCAGGTACGCTGCATGAGGCTCCAGGGTCAGTCCAGGCCTGAGCTGTCCGGTCGCTGCAGCGCTGTGTGCTCAGAGGCGGTCACTCTCGCCTGCCTGCAGTGCTCTGGCCTGGGCCGGGCGCCCGCGTGGGGCCTGTTCAGGGGCCCTGCGTTCCGAGCTCCCCGGAGGCCCGCGGCCTGAGCGTCACTGCTGCATGGAGAGCCCGAAGGCCGGCGGGGCCTCCCACCTCCTCCTCACCCCGCCCTGACTGCGGCGTCCTGGCCTTCCCGTCGGCAAGGGCCTCCTTTTTATTTCCTGCGGCAGCACGGTAGCGGTGCGTGGTGGTCGGCTTCCTGTTGACAGAATCACGCACACAAGGAGTCTGGTTCCCGTCCCTCCCCTCTCCCACCCTCCTCCACTCTGTGACCTTCCGCTCGCTCCTCATTTTTGATGGGTACTTTCTACTTACACGTGAAGGACAAATTCCCGTCAGTACATTTACCTGTGTGAACCCTAGATTTTGTTGAAGTCATTCCACAAGTCCTCCCTGTCCCTGCCCTTCCTCCCTCCCTCCCTCCCTCCTCCTCCTCCTCCACTGTTCTCCCCTATAGCTTTGTGGAATCTGATCCCCTGCCCCACTGCCTTCTTTCCCTTCTCTCGCTCTAGTGCCACGAGAGGAAACAGTCCTCCTTCGACTTTCTGGGACTGGCTTATTTCACTTAGCATGACAGTCTCCAGTTCCATTCGTTTACCAGAAGATGCCATAATTTCATTCCTCTTTATGACTAAATAGTACTCCATTGTGTATACAAACCACATTTTCTTTGTTCATTCGTCTATTGATGGGCATCTGGACTGGTGCCACAATTTGGCTACTGTGGATTGTGCTGCTGTAAACTTTGAAGTGGCTGTGTCCCTGTAGTGTGCTGAGTTTAGTTCTTTTGGATAAATACCGAGGAGTGAGACAGCTGGGTCCTATGGTGGCTCCATTCCTAGTTTTTTGAGGTGTCTCCTCACTGCTTTCCAGAGTGGCTACACCAATTTGCTGTCCCACCGACAATGTATGAGTGTAATTTTCCCCTACATCCTTGCCAACATTTATTATGTATTCTCTTGACAGTCGCCATTCTGACTGGAGAGAGATGAAATCTCAGCGTCGTTTGGATCTGCATTTCCCTGATCTCTAGAGACGACGAACATTTTTTCATGTATTTGTTGGCCACTTGTGTGTCTTCTTTTGGGACATGATTGTTCATTTCTTCTGTCCACTTACTGGCTGGGGGCTTTGGTGTTAAGTTCTGTGAGTCCCTTATGTATTCTGGACACTGACCCCTGGCCGAGGACCCGCTGGCAGAGGCCTTCTCCATTCTGAGGCTGTCTCCGTGCTGCCCTTTCTTTGCCGTGCAGAAGATTTGTAATTTGACAGCATCCCACTTACTGGTTCCTGGTTTATTTCTTAGGCTTGGGTCTTGCTGAGGAGTCGGGCTGCACCGTATGTATGGTGGACTGTGTGTTTTCCTCCTGCAGTCGTAAGGTTTCTGGTCCGATTCCTACGTATTTGGTCCATTTGGATTTGGTTTCTGTGCGGGGTAAGAGAGAGGAATCTAGTTTCATTCTTCTAAACAAGAATATCCAGTTTTCCCAGCATCGCTTGTCAGAAAGGCTGTCTCTCTCCTGCGTGTATTTCTGTCACCTTTGTCCAGTGTCAGATGGCTCTGAGTGGGAGGCTTTGTCTCGGGCTTCTGGTCTTTTCCGTTGGATGCAGGACCCTGCTGCCTTTGCTACTGTAGCTCTGTAGTATAATTTGAGATCGGGAATTGCGATGCCTCCTGCTCAGATTTTCTTGCTTATTATTTCTTTAGCTATTCAGGGTTTCTTATTCTTCCAAATGAATCTAAGGACCGTTCTTTCTAATTCTTGAAGAATGTCATTGGTATTTTGACGGGGATTGCATTGAAATCTACATATTGCTTTTGGCTGTGTGGCCATTTTGTATTGATTCTGCCTTTCTGAGAACATGGGATGTCTTTCCATCTTCAAAGGTCTTCTTTGATTTCTTTCTTCAGCGTTTTATAGTTGTCATTTTAGAACTCTTTCACCTCCCTGGTTAGAGTAATTCCCTTTTTTATTTTTCATTTCGAGGTTATTATGGGATGTTTTTCCTGATTTCCTTCTCAACAGAATTCTCTTGGACTATAGGAAATCTGAGATCTGTGAGTGTTGACCTAGTACCCTGCTACACTGCTAAATTCATGTATGTGCTCTGGAGGTCTTCTAGATATAGGATCATGTCGTCGGTAAACAGAGAGCTTGACGTATTCATTTCCTATTTGTATCCCTTTAATTTCCCTCTCTTGCCTGATTACTCTGGCTAGAGTTTCAAGAACTGTATTGAATAGGAGTAGTGAGTGGACAGCCTTGTCTTGTTCCTGATTTTACAAAAAAAAAAAAAAAAAAAACGCTCTCAGTTTTCTCCATCAGCCTGACATCTGGCTTGTCACAGATTGTCTTCGTGATGCTAAGGTAAGGTCCTTATATCCAGCTTCCTCAGTGTTCTTAGCATGAATGGGTGTGGGATTTTGTCAAAGGCCTTTCTGGGTCCTTGTGGCCAGCCTGTGGTTCTCGTCCTTCCCGCTGCCGGCGTGGTGAACAGCAGGTGGTGACTTGCCAGGGTTGAAGCAACCTTGCGTCCTGGCTGAAGCTTGCTTGCTCCTGTCTTCTTGATGTGATCTGCATGCAGTTTTCCAATGTGTTATTACATTTTCCTCGGGGATGTTTGTCTGTGGCTTTTGTTCCTTGCTGTGTTGTTTTCTGATTTGGTATTAGGTCTACACTGGCTCCACAGGATGCATTTGGTATTTTTCCTCCCTTTCAACTTCATGAAACAATTTGAGAAGGACTGGTGTTAGTTCTTGTGTAAAGTCCTGGCAGAACTCAGCTGAGAAGCCGCCTGGTCCTGGGCTCTCCTCCATTGGAAGTCTTCTAATTGCTGTTTCAATTCCATGACTTTATTGGTCTGTTTAGGTTTTCTGTACCTCCTGGTTCAGTTTGGGCAGGTCATATGTGACCAGAAACTTGTCAATGTCTTCTACATTCTCCAGGTTATTGGAGTATAAATTTTCAAAATAGTTTCGAATGTTCCTCTGGATTTCAGAAGTGTCTGTGGTGATAGCACCTTTTTCACATCTAATTTTATTTATTTGGATCTTCTCTCTTCTTTTGGTTAGTTTAGCTAAGAGTTTATCAATCTTCTTTATCTTTTTGAAAAACTAACTCTCCATTGCATTGATTCTCTGTATTACTTTTTTTAGTCTCAATTTCGTTAATCTCCATTCTGATGTTTATTATTTGCTGTCTTCTGCTTCTGGAATCAGTTTGTTCCTTCTTTTCTAAGGCCTAAGGTGGAGCATAAGCTTATTTATTTGGCATCTCTCTATTTTTTTTTTTTAATGTAGTCACTCAATACCACAAGCTTTCCTCTTAGAACTGCTTTCACACTGTCCCAGAGGCTTCTTTGGTGGGGAGGGTGATACCAGGGATTGAGCTCAGAGGCACTTGGCCACTGAGCCACATCCCCAGCCCTATTTTGTATTTTATTTAGAGACAGGGTCTCACTAAGTTGCTTAGAGCCTCACTTTTGCTGAGGCTGGATTTGAACTTGCAATCCTCCTGCCTCAGCCTCTTGAGCCACTGGTTTTACAGGCATATGCCACCATGCCCAGCTATCCCAGGGATTTTGATATGTTCTCTGTTCTCCTTTATTTCTAAAGTTTTCTTTAGTTCTTCTCTTATTTCTTCTATGATCCTTTCTTCATTTGAAAGAGTATTATTCAATCTCTAAGTGTTTATGTTGTTTCTGTTGCTTTTCTTGCTTTTGGTTCCTAGTTTATTATGATCCAATAGGATGCATAGGATCACATCAGTCGTTTTGCATTTGCTAAGACTTACATTGCAACCTGGAATACAGATGATTTTGGAAACAATTCCATGAGCTGCTGGAAAGAAAGTGAATTCAGCAGTTTTGGAGTGAAATCTTCTGCACATATCTATTAGGTATATTTGATTTGTAGCATTATTCACGCTGGGCGTATCTTCATTGATTTTATGTTTTGGTGACCTGTCTATTGGTGATAAGGGTATGGAAATCACCCAGTATGACTGTATTAGAGTCTACCTGGGATTCCATGTCACGAAGTATTTTTTTATGTAATTGGGTATACTGACATCTGGCACATAGATATTTACGATCATTGTATCCTCTTGTTGGATTGTTCCTTTTGCCAGGATGTAGTGGTCTTCTTTGTCCCTTCTGATTGTTTTTTGCTTAAAATCTGCTTTGTCATATATGAGAATAACTGTTGTGGCTTGTTTTCAGACTCCACTTGCGTGGAATGCTTTTTTCCATCCTTTTCCCTCCAGCCTGTGCGTGTCTTTGCCTATAAGATGTGTCTCTTGAAAACAGCATATAGCTGGATCTTGTCTGCTGGTTCATTCTGCGACTCTGTGTCTTTCGGTGGGGAGTCGAGGCCACTGCCTTCGGTGTCATCATGGATATGTGCTCGTTGCTGGCTACCATGTTGATGTTTTGTTGTGCTGGATTCTGCCTCGATCCTCATTTAGCTGGCGACTCTGCTAGTGGTCCTCATCTATTTGGGAGCTTTGGGGTCTGTTTCTTCGTTCCTCTGTGTGCAGTCTATCTTCGCGTATTCTTTGTAGCTCCAACTTGGTGGTCATGAATTCTTTTAGTTCATTCTTGTCATGGAAAGTTTTTTACTTTCCTAACAGATTTGAAAAAGAGCTTTGCTGGGGTTGTTGATCTTGACTGGCAATTGTTTCCTTTTAGAGTTTGGAATATCTCATTCCAGTCCCTCGTTGATTTTAGGGTCTGAGTCGAGAAGTCAGAAATGAGCCTCATTGGTTTACTACCCCTAAATGTGACCTGATGTTTCTCTTGCAACTTTTAATATTCTTTCCTTATGTTCTATGTTAGGTCCTTTGATTGTGCTGTGTCTCAGAGAACTTCTCTTCTGGTCTGGTCCATTTGGGGTCCTGCATGTGGATGTCTGTTTCATTTCTGACGGGGAGAGTTCTCTGTTACTGTCTCACTGAGCATGTTTGTGGCCTTAGGTCATATCTTCATGTTCTCTTCCCTCCCACTGATTCTCAGGCCTGGCCTCTTGATGCTTTCCCAGAGTTCTTGTGTATTCTGATTATGTTCTATTATTTTCCCTTTTATTGCACACTGTGTACTCAAGTTCATGCATCCTATCTTCAAGGCCTAAGGTTCTGTCTTCAAGGGCTGAAGTTCTAGTTTCTATGCAATCTGATCTGTTGGTGATGCTTTCAAGTGAATTTCTGATTTGATTCTTTGTGTCTTTCATTTCCAGGAGTTCTAATTCTTTCTTTTCGATATCTCTGTTTCTTTATTGAAATGGTCTTTCATTTCCTGTATCTGCTCTTTTAATTCATTCCTTAGATCGTCTTTTAATTCATCGAACACTTTAATAATCAGTCTTTGTGGTCTTTCTCTAGAATTTCCACTTGCATACCTGTGGGATCTCTTGCTGGGGTTTTGTGATCCTGGGGACCTCTGCTAGCCTGTGCCCTCGTGCTGTCACAGGTGTTGGACTCCTGCACCGACGAGATGCATCTCCCTTCCTTCTTCACACACGTCCTTTCGTGTGTAGCTGTTGCTTTTGTTCCAGGACTTCTCTGGTTTTGATAACCTGAGTGGGTGTCCAGGAGTGCACCTGAGCTCCCCTTCTGGTTGCGTATTGTGCTTACTTCTCAGCAACGGATCTCTGCTCTGTGGACCTGAAGAGTCTGATCATGTTCCAGTCTCTCTTAGAAGTAGGAAGCCAGGACTGGCACTAATGTTCGCCAAGGGTGCACAGCCTTGAGGTGAGTGTCCATAACACCAAGCACCCTGTATGGAATGGTGGGGTTGGCACTTAACATCTGCACCAATGGCAAAAAGCTGTGAATAGATTGGGCATGAAACCGAGGTGTCTGCTGTGTCATCCGCCGTATCCATGATCACAGCAACTGGAATGGGCAGGAAGGACATGAACTACATAATACTGAGTGACCACGGCCTCTACAAAGGGCGGGAAGGTGGCAGAAAGTTTGAACTATTTTAGAAAGTGATCATAGAGAGGCAGGAGGTAGGTACCAGATGTCAACTATTAAGAATGAATAAAAATTCAGCTGTATGTGATTTTTAAAGAAAGAGAGGAACAGGGAACAGGGAAACTTGGTTGCTACTGGAGGAGGAGATTGAAGAAGGGGGAGAAGAGGACAACAGCCAAGGTCTGACCAAACCAGCAGACCACCGGCCGGGACTCCTGCAGCCTCACACCGCGGCCCCCACCCAGGCAGCTCAAGGCCAGAATAGGCCCAGAGCAGAAGGAAGGAATCACAGTGACCACAGAATTCCGTGAGTGTGTACAGATTGAACCTCTCCGCAGAGTGAGAACACACACGCATACGCACGTACACGCACACACATGCACATACCAACTATGAAGACTGTCGAAAGCAACGATACAATGAAATGATGTTTGAAAGAAATTCAAGTTAAAAATTTTAAAAACGGCAAAAATAGATTAAAATTGGAGTATGGAGGGTAAAAGGAAATAAGGAAAAACATTTTACTGAGAAGGACTCTCTTCCACTGAGGTGGTCAGATCTGTTGGCGGGGTTGTCAGCAGGGTGTCCCTCTGTGGCTTTGTGACACTGGGTCCAGGAAGGGACGCCAATCCCCACACCCGAGTGCCTCCCGAGCTGCCAGCCACCCCGACTGAGGTGGAGCAAGCTGTCGTCCTGGTGACAGAAGGCCACACCTGGGTGGTGAAGTGCTCAGTTCTATCTCCTGGTGACAGAGGGCCATGCCTGGGTGGTGAGGTGCTCAGTTCTATCCCCTGGTGACAGAGGGTCACACCTGGGTGGTGAGGTGCTCAGTTCTATCCCCTGGTGACACAGTGCCACGCCTGGGTGGTGAAGTGCTCAGTTCTATCTCCTGGTGACAGAGGGCCATGCCTGGGTGGTGAAGTGCTCAGTTCTATCTCCTGGTGACAGAGGGCCACACCTGGGTGGTGAAGTGCTCAGTTCTATCTCCTGGTGACAGAGGGCCACACCTGGGTGGTGAAGTGCTCAGTTCTATCCCCTGGTGACACAGGGCCACCCCTGGGTGGTGAAGTGCTCAGTTCTATCTCCTGGTGACAGAGGGTCACACCTGGGTGGTGAAGTGCTCAGTTCTATCTCCTGGTGACAGAGGGCCACACCTGGGTGGTGAAGTGCTCAGTTCTATCCCCTGGTGACACAGGGCCACCCCTGGGTGGTGAAGTGCTCAGTTCTATCCCCTGGTGACAGAGGGCCACGCCTGGGTGGTGAAGTGCTCAGTTCTATCTCCTGGTGACAGAGGGTCACACCTGGGTGGTGAAGTGCTCAGTTCTATCCCCTGGTGACAGAGGGTCACACCTGGGTGGTGAAGTGCTCAGTTCTATCCCCTGGTGACACAGGGCCACCCCTGGGTGGTGAAGTGCTCAGTTCTATCTCCTGGTGACAGAGGGCCACCCCTGGGTGGTGAAGTGCTCAGTTCTATCTCCTGGTGACAGAGGGCCACCCCTGGGTGGTGAAGTGCTCAGTTCTATCTCCTGGTGACACAGGGCCACCCCTGGGTGGTGAAGTGCTCAGTTCTATCTCCTGGTGACACAGGGCCACCCCTGGGTGGTGAAGTGCTCAGTTCTATCTCCTGGTGACAGAGGGTCACACCTGGGTGGTGAAGTGCTCAGTTCTATCCCCTGGTGACACAGGGCCACCCCTGGGTGGTGAAGTGCTCAGTTCTATCTCCTGGTGACAGAGGGCCACCCCTGGGTGGTGAAGTGCTCAGTTCTATCTCCTGGTGACAGAGGGCCACCCCTGGGTGGTGAAGTGCTCAGTTCTATCCCCTGGTGACAGAGGGCCACACCTGGGTGGTGAAGTGCTCAGTTCTATCCCCTGGTGACAGAGGGCCACCCCTGGGTGGTGAAGTGCTCAGTTCTATCCCCTGGTGACACAGGGCCACGCCTGGGTGGTGAAGTGCTCAGTTCTATCCCCTGGTGACACAGGGCCACGCCTGGGTGGTGAAGTGCTCAGTTCTATCCCCTGGTGACACAGGGCCACGCCTGGGTGGTGAAGTGCTCAGTTCTATCCCCTGGTGACACAGGGCCACGCCTGGGTGGTGAAGTGCTCAGTTCTATCCCCTGGTGACACAGGGCCACGCCTGGGTGGTGAAGTGCTCAGTTCTATCCCCTGGTGACACAGGGCCACGCCTGGGTGGTGAAGTGCTCAGTTCTATCCCCTGGTGACACAGGGCCACGCCTGGGTGGTGAAGTGCTCAGTTCTATCTCCTGGTGACAGAGGGTCACGCCTGGGTGGTGAAGTGCTCAGTTCTATCTCCTGGTGACAGAGGGTCACGCCTGGGTGGTGAAGTGCTCAGTTCTATCTCCTGGTGACAGAGGGCCACCCCTGGGTGGTGAAGTGCTCAGTTCTATCTCCTGGTGACAGAGGGTCACACCTGGGTGGTGAGGTGCTCAGTTCTATCTCCTGGTGACACAGGGCCACGCCAGGGTGGTGAAGTGCTCAGTTCTATCTCCTGGTGACAGAGGGTCACACCTGGGTGGTGAAGTGCTCAGTTCTATCCCCTGGTGACACAGGGCCACACCTGGGTGGTGAAGTGCTCAGTTCTATCTCCTGGTGACAGAGGGTCACACCTGGGTGGTGAAGTGCTCAGTTCTATCCCCTGGTGACACAGGGCCACACCTGGGTGGTGAAGTGCTCAGTTCTATCCCCTGGTGACACAGGGCCACACCTGGGTGGTGAAGTGCTCAGTTCTATCCCCTGGTGACACAGGGCCACGCCTGGGTGGTGAAGTGCTCAGTTCTATCTCCTGGTGACAGAGGGTCACACCTGGGTGGTGAAGTGCTCAGTTCTATCCCCTGGTGACAGAGGGTCACACCTGGGTGGTGAAGTGCTCAGTTCTATCCCCTGGTGACACAGGGCCACCCCTGGGTGGTGAAGTGCTCAGTTCTATCTCCTGGTGACAGAGGGCCACCCCTGGGTGGTGAAGTGCTCAGTTCTATCTCCTGGTGACACAGGGCCACCCCTGGGTGGTGAAGTGCTCAGTTCTATCTCCTGGTGACACAGGGCCACCCCTGGGTGGTGAAGTGCTCAGTTCTATCTCCTGGTGACAGAGGGTCACACCTGGGTGGTGAAGTGCTCAGTTCTATCCCCTGGTGACACAGGGCCACCCCTGGGTGGTGAAGTGCTCAGTTCTATCTCCTGGTGACAGAGGGCCACCCCTGGGTGGTGAAGTGCTCAGTTCTATCTCCTGGTGACAGAGGGCCACCCCTGGGTGGTGAAGTGCTCAGTTCTATCCCCTGGTGACAGAGGGCCACACCTGGGTGGTGAAGTGCTCAGTTCTATCCCCTGGTGACAGAGGGCCACCCCTGGGTGGTGAAGTGCTCAGTTCTATCCCCTGGTGACACAGGGCCACGCCTGGGTGGTGAAGTGCTCAGTTCTATCTCCTGGTGACAGAGGGTCACGCCTGGGTGGTGAAGTGCTCAGTTCTATCCCCTGGTGACACAGGGCCACGCCTGGGTGCTGAAGTGCTCAGTTCTATCTCCTGGTGACAGAGGGTCACACCTGGGTGGTGAAGTGCTCAGTTCTATCCCCTGGTGACACAGGGCCACACCTGGGTGGTGAAGTGCTCAGTTCTATCCCCTGGTGACACAGGGCCACACCTGGGTGGTGAAGTGCTCAGTTCTATCCCCTGGTGACACAGGGCCACGCCTGGGTGGTGAAGTGCTCAGTTCTATCTCCTGGTGACAGAGGGTCACACCTGGGTGGTGAAGTGCTCAGTTCTATCCCCTGGTGACAGAGGGTCACACCTGGGTGGTGAAGTGCTCAGTTCTATCCCCTGGTGACACAGGGCCACCCCTGGGTGGTGAAGTGCTCAGTTCTATCTCCTGGTGACAGAGGGCCACCCCTGGGTGGTGAAGTGCTCAGTTCTATCTCCTGGTGACAGAGGGCCACCCCTGGGTGGTGAAGTGCTCAGTTCTATCTCCTGGTGACACAGGGCCACCCCTGGGTGGTGAAGTGCTCAGTTCTATCTCCTGGTGACACAGGGCCACCCCTGGGTGGTGAAGTGCTCAGTTCTATCTCCTGGTGACAGAGGGTCACACCTGGGTGGTGAAGTGCTCAGTTCTATCCCCTGGTGACACAGGGCCACCCCTGGGTGGTGAAGTGCTCAGTTCTATCTCCTGGTGACAGAGGGCCACCCCTGGGTGGTGAAGTGCTCAGTTCTATCTCCTGGTGACAGAGGGCCACCCCTGGGTGGTGAAGTGCTCAGTTCTATCCCCTGGTGACAGAGGGCCACACCTGGGTGGTGAAGTGCTCAGTTCTATCCCCTGGTGACAGAGGGCCACCCCTGGGTGGTGAAGTGCTCAGTTCTATCCCCTGGTGACACAGGGCCACGCCTGGGTGGTGAAGTGCTCAGTTCTATCCCCTGGTGACACAGGGCCACGCCTGGGTGGTGAAGTGCTCAGTTCTATCCCCTGGTGACACAGGGCCACGCCTGGGTGGTGAAGTGCTCAGTTCTATCCCCTGGTGACACAGGGCCACGCCTGGGTGGTGAAGTGCTCAGTTCTATCTCCTGGTGACACAGGGCCACGCCTGGGTGATGAAGTGCTCAGTTCTATCTCCTGGTGACAGAGGGCCACACCTGGGTGGTGAAGTGCTCAGTTCTATCTCCTGGTGACAGAGGGTCACACCTGGGTGGTGAGGTGCTCAGTTCTATCTCCTGGTGACAGAGGGCCACACCTGGGTGGTGAGGTGCTCCGTTCTATCTCCTGGTGACAGAGGGCCACACCTGGGTGGTGAAGTGCTCAGTTCTATCCCCTGGTGACAGAGGGTCACACCTGGGTGGTGAAGTGCTCAGTTCTATCCCCTGGTGACACAGGGCCACCCCTGGGTGGTGAAGTGCTCAGTTCTATCTCCTGGTAACAGAGGGCCACCCCTGGGTGGTGAAGTGCTCAGTTCTATCTCCTGGTGACAGAGGGTCACACCTGGGTGGTGAAGTGCTCAGTTCTATCCCCTGGTGACACAGGGCCACCCCTGGGTGGTGAAGTGCTCAGTTCTATCTCCTGGTGACAGAGGGCCACCCCTGGGTGGTGAAGTGCTCAGTTCTATCTCCTGGTGACAGAGGGCCACCCCTGGGTGGTGAAGTGCTCAGTTCTATCCCCTGGTGACAGAGGGCCACACCTGGGTGGTGAAGTGCTCAGTTCTATCTCCTGGTGACAGAGGGTCACACCTGGGTGGTGAAGTGCTCAGTTCTATCTCCTGGTGACAGAGGGCCACACCTGGGTGGTGAAGTGCTCAGTTCTATCCCCTGGTGACACAGGGCCACCCCTGGGTGGTGAAGTGCTCAGTTCTATCCCCTGGTGACAGAGGGCCACACCTGGGTGGTGAAGTGCTCAGTTCTATCCCCTGGTGACAGAGGGCCACGCCTGGGTGGTGAAGTGCTCAGTTCTATCCCCTGGTGACACAGGTCCACGCCTGGGTGGTGAAGTGCTCAGTTCTATCCCCTGGTGACACAGGGCCACGCCTGGGTGGTGAAGTGCTCAGTTCTATCCCCTGGTGACACAGGGCCACGCCTGGGTGGTGAAGTGCTCAGTTCTATCTCCTGGTGACAGAGGGTCACGCCTGGGTGGTGAAGTGCTCAGTTCTATCTCCTGGTGACAGAGGGTCACACCTGGGTGGTGAAGTGCTCAGTTCTATCTCCTGGTGACAGAGGGCCACCCCTGGGTGGTGAAGTGCTCAGTTCTATCTCCTGGTGACAGAGGGTCACACCTGGGTGGTGAGGTGCTCAGTTCTATCTCCTGGTGACACAGGGCCACGCCTGGGTGGTGAAGTGCTCAGTTCTATCTCCTGGTGACAGAGGGTCACACCTGGGTGGTGAAGTGCTCAGTTCTATCCCCTGGTGACACAGGGCCACACCTGGGTGGTGAAGTGCTCAGTTCTATCCCCTGGTGACACAGGGCCACACCTGGGTGGTGAAGTGCTCAGTTCTATCCCCTGGTGACACAGGGCCACGCCTGGGTGGTGAAGTGCTCAGTTCTATCTCCTGGTGACAGAGGGTCACACCTGGGTGGTGAAGTGCTCAGTTCTATCCCCTGGTGACAGAGGGTCACACCTGGGTGGTGAAGTGCTCAGTTCTATCCCCTGGTGACACAGGGCCACCCCTGGGTGGTGAAGTGCTCAGTTCTATCTCCTGGTGACAGAGGGCCACCCCTGGGTGGTGAAGTGCTCAGTTCTATCTCCTGGTGACAGAGGGCCACCCCTGGGTGGTGAAGTGCTCAGTTCTATCTCCTGGTGACACAGGGCCACCCCTGGGTGGTGAAGTGCTCAGTTCTATCTCCTGGTGACAGAGGGTCACACCTGGGTGGTGAAGTGCTCAGTTCTATCCCCTGGTGACACAGGGCCACACCTGGGTGGTGAAGTGCTCAGTTCTATCCCCTGGTGACACAGGGCCACACCTGGGTGGTGAAGTGCTCAGTTCTATCCCCTGGTGACACAGGGCCACGCCTGGGTGGTGAAGTGCTCAGTTCTATCTCCTGGTGACAGAGGGTCACACCTGGGTGGTGAAGTGCTCAGTTCTATCCCCTGGTGACAGAGGGTCACACCTGGGTGGTGAAGTGCTCAGTTCTATCCCCTGGTGACACAGGGCCACCCCTGGGTGGTGAAGTGCTCAGTTCTATCTCCTGGTGACACAGGGCCACCCCTGGGTGGTGAAGTGCTCAGTTCTATCTCCTGGTGACACAGGGCCACCCCTGGGTGGTGAAGTGCTCAGTTCTATCTCCTGGTGACAGAGGGTCACACCTGGGTGGTGAAGTGCTCAGTTCTATCCCCTGGTGACACAGGGCCACCCCTGGGTGGTGAAGTGCTCAGTTCTATCTCCTGGTGACAGAGGGCCACCCCTGGGTGGTGAAGTGCTCAGTTCTATCTCCTGGTGACAGAGGGCCACCCCTGGGTGGTGAAGTGCTCAGTTCTATCCCCTGGTGACAGAGGGCCACACCTGGGTGGTGAAGTGCTCAGTTCTATCCCCTGGTGACAGAGGGCCACCCCTGGGTGGTGAAGTGCTCAGTTCTATCCCCTGGTGACACAGGGCCACGCCTGGGTGGTGAAGTGCTCAGTTCTATCCCCTGGTGACACAGGGCCACGCCTGGGTGGTGAAGTGCTCAGTTCTATCCCCTGGTGACACAGGGCCACGCCTGGGTGGTGAAGTGCTCAGTTCTATCCCCTGGTGACACAGGGCCACGCCTGGGTGGTGAAGTGCTCAGTTCTATCCCCTGGTGACACAGGGCCACGCCTGGGTGGTGAAGTGCTCAGTTCTATCCCCTGGTGACACAGGGCCACGCCTGGGTGGTGAAGTGCTCAGTTCTATCCCCTGGTGACACAGGGCCACGCCTGGGTGGTGAAGTGCTCAGTTCTATCTCCTGGTGACAGAGGGTCACGCCTGGGTGGTGAAGTGCTCAGTTCTATCTCCTGGTGACAGAGGGTCACGCCTGGGTGGTGAAGTGCTCAGTTCTATCTCCTGGTGACAGAGGGTCACACCTGGGTGGTGAGGTGCTCAGTTCTATCTCCTGGTGACAGAGGGCCACACCTGGGTGGTGAGGTGCTCCGTTCTATCTCCTGGTGACAGAGGGCCACACCTGGGTGGTGAAGTGCTCAGTTCTATCCCCTGGTGACAGAGGGTCACACCTGGGTGGTGAAGTGCTCAGTTCTATCCCCTGGTGACACAGGGCCACCCCTGGGTGGTGAAGTGCTCAGTTCTATCTCCTGGTGACAGAGGGCCACCCCTGGGTGGTGAAGTGCTCAGTTCTATCTCCTGGTGACAGAGGGTCACACCTGGGTGGTGAAGTGCTCAGTTCTATCCCCTGGTGACACAGGGCCACCCCTGGGTGGTGAAGTGCTCAGTTCTATCTCCTGGTGACAGAGGGCCACCCCTGGGTGGTGAAGTGCTCAGTTCTATCTCCTGGTGACAGAGGGCCACCCCTGGGTGGTGAAGTGCTCAGTTCTATCCCCTGGTGACAGAGGGCCACACCTGGGTGGTGAAGTGCTCAGTTCTATCCCCTGGTGACAGAGGGCCACCCCTGGGTGGTGAAGTGCTCAGTTCTATCCCCTGGTGACACAGGGCCACGCCTGGGTGGTGAAGTGCTCAGTTCTATCCCCTGGTGACACAGGGCCACGCCTGGGTGGTGAAGTGCTCAGTTCTATCCCCTGGTGACACAGGGCCACGCCTGGGTGGTGAAGTGCTCAGTTCTATCCCCTGGTGACACAGGGCCACGCCTGGGTGGTGAAGTGCTCAGTTCTATCTCCTGGTGACAGAGGGTCACACCTGGGTGGTGATGTGCTCAGTTCTATCTCCTGGTGACAGAGGGCCACACCTGGGTGGTGAAGTGCTCAGTTCTATCTCCTGGTGACAGAGGGTCACACCTGGGTGGTGAGGTGCTCAGTTCTATCTCCTGGTGACAGAGGGCCACACCTGGGTGGTGAAGTGCTCAGTTCTATCCCCTGGTGACACAGGGCCACGCCTGGGTGGTGAAGTGCTCAGTTCTATCCCCTGGTGACACAGGGCCACGCCTGGGTGGTGAAGTGCTCAGTTCTATCCCCTGGTGACACAGGGCCACGCCTGGGTGGTGAAGTGCTCAGTTCTATCTCCTGGTGACAGAGGGTCACACCTGGGTGGTGAAGTGCTCAGTTCTATCTCCTGGTGACAGAGGGTCACACCTGGGTGGTGAAGTGCTCAGTTCTATCTCCTGGTGACAGAGGGCCACCCCTGGGTGGTGAAGTGCTCAGTTCTATCTCCTGGTGACAGAGGGTCACACCTGGGTGGTGAGGTGCTCAGTTCTATCTCCTGGTGACAGAGGGTCACACCTGGGTGGTGAAGTGCTCAGTTCTATCTCCTGGTGACAGAGGGCCACACCTGGGTGGTGAAGTGCTCAGTTCTATCTCCTGGTGACAGAGGGTCACACCTGGGTGGTGAAGTGCTCAGTTCTATCTCCTGGTGACAGAGGGCCACACCTGGGTGGTGAAGTGCTCAGTTCTATCCCCTGGTGACACAGGGCCACACCTGGGTGGTGAAGTGCTCAGTTCTATCCCCTGGTGACACAGGGCCACGCCTGGGTGGTGAAGTGCTCAGTTCTATCCCCTGGTGACACAGGGCCACGCCTGGGTGGTGAAGTGCTCAGTTCTATCTCCTGGTGACAGAGGGTCACACCTGGGTGGTGAAGTGCTCAGTTCTATCCCCTGGTGACAGAGGGTCACACCTGGGTGGTGAAGTGCTCAGTTCTATCTCCTGGTGACAGAGGGCCACCCCTGGGTGGTGAAGTGCTCAGTTCTATCTCCTGGTGACAGAGGGTCACACCTGGGTGGTGAAGTGCTCAGTTCTATCTCCTGGTGACAGAGGGCCACCCCTGGGTGGTGAAGTGCTCAGTTCTATCTCCTGGTGACAGAGGGTCACACCTGGGTGGTGAGGTGCTCAGTTCTATCTCCTGGTGACAGAGGGCCACACCTGGGTGGTGAAGTGCTCAGTTCTATCCCCTGGTGACACAGGGCCACGCCTGGGTGGTGAAGTGCTCAGTTCTATCTCCTGGTGACAGAGGGTCACACCTGGGTGTTGAAGTGCTCAGTTCTATCCCCTGGTGACACAGGGTCACACCTGGGTGGTGGAAGTGCTCAGTTCTATCTTCTGGTGACAGAGGGACACACCTGGGTGGTGGAAGTGCTCAGTTCTATATCCTGGTTACAGAGGGACACACCTGTGTGTGGACGTGCTCAACCTTGTCTCCTGGTGACAGACAGCTACCCCCTGGGTCTGACAGGCTGTGTTTCTAGCATGGTGGTGCAAGGTTGGAAGGTCCAGTGTTCACTGGGGGCTTCTTGGTCTTGTCCAAACTGTGGAATTCTGTGGGTGGTCTTTGAGATTCCATCCTGGCCTTGTGGCTGAGGAGCTGTGGACTCTACCCGACATCTGGATCTCCAGGGCCTCTGGTGAAGTCCACGTTGGGGCACAGGTACTGACCCTCCAGCGGTTCCACCTCCGCCTCTCTGGGCCTGCAGAGCCAGTGCTGCCCTGAGCCCAGGTGCTGCACTCACCTGCTGGGGCACCAGCAACCAGGGGCTACCTCCTCAGGCGCTGGGGGCCTGTGTGTCCGGGGGCAGTGGTCTCTGCCTGTGTCGGGGTCTCTGGCTCAGGCGCCTCTGGGAACTTTTCCAGCAGCTGCTGGTGCCTTCCTTGGAGGTCCTGATCGCCTATCTGGGGTGGCGCTCACTGAAGCTTCCAGCGCTGTGCCAAGGCTGTGCCTGCTGGGAGAGTTTTCTGTGCCCAGGGATGCTTTGCCCCGGGGCGAGCTGTTTTGGGACTTGCTCTTACTGAACTGCTTCTCCTACCAACTCTGTGACCATTCAATGAGCTTTCCTCTCTAATCCCACGTTCCCCGAGTCCATTTTCCTTTATTTCTTACTGTCTTTATCCACTGGCCATGCTGTCCTCTCCGCCTGTGCTCCTGTCCCCTCTGCTGCCACTGTCCCTGGCGACCAAGCTGCCGGGTCTCCAGCAGGTTCTCCCTTACCTTAGGTGACCCCATGGTGGCTTTCACAGTCGGGGGTCAAGTTTGTGAGCTCCCTTCTTACCACCTTGCTGAGGAGTGGCCTTGCCACCCCACAAGCCTTGTGCTGACCAGCGCTGGCAAGTGCCTCCTCGCGCTGACCCGTCTTCTCTCACCCTATCAATTTTAGAATAAGCCCACCTGTGTCCCAGTAAGGAAAGCTGTGGGTGCTGGTGATGGGGGATGCCGGGTGTGGAAGCAGTGGCTGTTTAGAAAGCTCCATTTTGCCATAAACCTACAACTGCTCTAAAAAATGTTATGATGAAAGACACAAAGGAGGAAAGAAAGAAGGGTCTTGTTGGGTGCAGATGGACACAGGGATCAGCTTCTGCCCAGCCTGGGGAGCTCTGGGTGCTGATGGACACAGGGATCAGCCTCTGCCCAGCCTGGGGAGCTCTGGGTGCTGATGGACACAGGGATCAGCCTCTGCCCAGCCTGGGGAGCTCTGGGTGCTGATGGACACAGGGATCAGCCTCTGCCCAGCCTGGGGAGCTCTGGGTGCTGATGGACACAGGGATCAGCCTCTGCCCAGCCTGGGGAGTTCTGGGTGCTGATGGACACAGGGATCAGCCTCTGCCCAGCCTGGGGAGTTCTGGGGGCTGATGGACACAGGGATCAGCCTCTGCCCAGCCTGGGGAGTTCTGGGGGCTGATGGACACAGGGATCAGCCTCTGCCCAGCCTGGGGAGCTCTGGGTGCTGATGGACACAGGGATCAGCCTCTGCCCAGCCTGGGCAGCTCTCACTCCTCGGCCAGGTCCAGTCTCCCCCCTGCAGCAAGCTGTCCCTCTGTTCCCTTGGTCCCTTTTCAGGTTTCTGCCTCCAGCAGGTCTGGTTTCAGCTGTGTAGCCGGCGGGGCTGGGTGATCTCTGGGCCCAGGCGCCTGCCCTGGTGCCCCAGCACTGTCCCTTGGTGGTGAGGAGGGAGAGCCTCCTGTCCCGCTGAGCCCACCGTTCCTTCTGGGAAGTGCATTCATCCTGTCCAGGGAGGCCCCGAGGTCTTCCATGGGAGAATCACGTCGTCTGAACCAGGCCCTCTCCGCTCTGTTGGGGTGAAGCACTAAGCCTTTGGCCCCCCTCTAGCTGGTGGCCAGCTCTGTGCGCCTTGGATGCGAGGCGCTCACCTTTGAAACTCCTCCCCAGCCCCCCGCACACAGATGAGTCCTTCCTTCTCTTTAGTGTCCTTGATTTTGATGAGGCTCAGTTTATTGACGTTTTCCCCTTCCAAATGGCGTACTTCTGATAGAGTTTAAGGATTCCCGGGCGAGGGAGACGCTGGCCGGAGGGTGGAGTGTCCGCCGGCAGAGGACCAGGTCTGCCCTGCATTCCCAGGAGGTGACTGCAGTCAGCTGTGGTGGGCAGCTTGGGAACCGCTGGCTGGCTGGGTCTGTGCTCCTCCCACCGCCGAGTGACAGGCCTGCGAGACGATGGCTGTGCCCACTGACCATCAGCCCATGGTGTGGACGTTGTGCCTGGGGACATGTGCAACACTTGCCCATTAAATAAAAATTTCAAAAATAGTTTTATAGAAAGAACGGTGACTCCCAAAGACGTCCTCCCAAGCCGTCTGATGTTCCGAGCCCTGGGCTTTGTGCAGGTGTCCCTGGTCCCTGCCGCGGGGCCGCGGGAGGGTGGGCAGGTGTCCAGTCCCAGCTCCACCCTTCACGACGGGCACACGTGCGTGCCTGCCGGGTCCTCGTGTCCTGAGGGCCACTTGCCTGGGTCGTCACTGTGATTCTTTTTTCCCTTTTTCAGCCTTGATAGCAGTGGATCGGTTTTGTGCCTCTTTGAAGAAATGGTGTGGTTTGGGTCACTTTCCGCACCACGTTCTCATGGCTCCTGGAATTCTGCCCTCGGCCGCCCGTCCTGCTGCGGGCGGGTCCTCGGAGCAGAAGGCCACTCCTTGCGCGGGACTTGGTGTGGGTGTCAGACCTTCTCCTCTAAGTGAAGCGGCTGGCTGAAGCTTTCCCTCTAAGCCTGCTGTAGCCACGCTGTCCCCAGCGCCTGGCCTGCCTTTACTTCTATTCAGCGTAAGCCGCTTTTCCTGGACACGTCCCCGCCTGCAGGTTACCCGCATGTGCGGCCTAACCTCTCAGGATCGAAGGCTTCTGGCTCACCTTCCTGTTGCCTCCCGGTGCCTCTTCGTGTGCCCTGCTTGGCTCTGGTTCTCGGCGCGCCAAGGTCGGCCCTGGGCCCAGGAGAAGCCTCGGTGGCGGAGGCTCCTCCCAGGCACTCTGGAAGCAGTGTCAGCTGACAGGAGGGTGGAGCACATGCCAGCTGTGTTAACTCCTTGCTGGCTTTCCGCCAACGCCATGGGTGCTGGGCCTGCGTCTCTTCCTCGGTCCACGTCTGCCTGTTTGCCTCACACCTCTCGAGCCTTGGCTGCTAACGCGTATGTTTAGGGTTCCCCTCTGCAGCCTCCTGCCTCCAACTCGGGACTTCCCTGGCCCTGAGCGCCGCTTTTCTGATGTGGATGCGACCCTTTCATCCTTGACCAATGCTCCCAAAGTCTGTGCTCCCGGCCACCCTGCTGCTGCACTGGGCCTCAGGGTATGGCCTCCCTGGTCACTGAGGACGTCGGGCCTTTAAGGAGACCACTCACTTTCCTAACTCTGGAGTTGTGTTTACTGCGCCTGGACCAGTGTGAAGAGGTGGGGAGCCTCTGAGACATCAGGAAGCCCCGCCTGATAAAGCCGTGAGGACCCTGCACACGTCTGAGACCCACCCCGCCGCCCACAGGGCGTCTGCACTCAGCATGACATGGCCGTCAGCATCCAGGTTCAACAGGATGCAGTGATCTTGCATATCGCAGCCTCTCTCCTGGTCACTGCGACACTGGCCCTGCTACTGCCCCGCGTCATCCCAGATGGCTCAGGACACAGAGCCCTGCCCCAAGCTGCCTCGGACCAGGATTGCAGAGACAGCTGTCCCAACCAATCACGTCAGACTGTCTGATGGATGGAGCTACAACCCAGATGACCCAAGGCTCCTGGACCCAGGCATGGCGGCCAGGAGAACACATCGTCCCCTCAGCAGGCAGCACCACCTTCTTCCTTTCCAATCCATTGCTAGGTGGTAGTAAAATGCACCTGACCCACTACCTCCATTGAATCTCCTGTGGGGCACATTCGCAGGCATTAATCACATTTGTGACACGGTGACCATCAGCCCAACAAAAACCACTGGATAACTCCTCCTGCTCCCAACCCTGAGCCACCAGTGACTCCATTTGACTGTCCATCCCTATAATGTGACCGCTGCAGGTTCTGCAGTAAGTGACAGACAAAGCTGCCCTTCTGCGTCTGACCTGTTGCACTGAAGCACGTTCCGAGGTGCACAGACAGCAGCAATATTGAGTTTCACTCCCTTCTGCAGGAGCCTTGGCAGCAGTGGAGCGGGGCCAGGAGAATGCTCCGCCCTCAAGGACAGCCACCAGCCCACGCGGGGGCCTTGGTATGCTCCCGCCACCTGCCCATGCCTGTATAATATTCCACTGTATCAAACATTTGCTGGTCTTGAATCTTATTTGGTGACTGCAGACAGTCATGAATGGGGCACAACCAAGGACTGGGTCCCCAGGCCCAAAGAGGTGGAGTTGGAGATGATGACTGGGTCCTCCAGGCCCTGATCCAGCCCTGCAGAAAGAGCAGAACCAGTGCATGGAGACTTGCACAGTGGTGGGAGGGCCAGGAGACCTCAGCAGCCCTGATGGCCTCCAACCCACAGGGTGGCCTCAGATGTGCTCCTGCCACCTGCCCAAGCCCACCACACTTTAACTGCTGCTCACCTGGAGGGAGCACACCTGGAGGAGGCACACCTGGAGGGAGCACACCTGGAGGAGGCACACCTGGAGGGAGCACACCTGGAGGGAGCACTCCTGGAGGGAGCACACCTGGAAGGATCTCAGCTGGAGGGAGCACACCTGGAAGGAGCTCAGCTGGAGGGAGCACTCCTGGAGGGAGCACCCCTGGAGGGAGCACACCTGGAGGGAGCACACCTGGAGGGAGCATATCTTGAGAGCCTTCCTTGTACAGAATCCTGTGGTCACCTAATGAATGGACCATCCTACAGGTATCAGGCGACCCCTGTGCAGTGGGAGCCCGGTCACCTCTGTCCAGTGTGGCTCAGCCTTGGGATTCCCCCTCCAGACTCCAGGGAAGTGTCAGTTCTGACCTGGGTTTGCAAAAAGCCTTATGAGCTGAGAGCAGACCCACGCCCCTGGGGGCCCTGCAACCTGCTTCCTGCTCAGGAGCTAGGAGGTGCCCCACAGCCATGGGCAGCAGAGGACTGGGCCCAAGGCAGAGGTGGAGGGAGGGAGGGAGGGGTGATGGAGGGAAGGGTGGTGGAGGGAAGGGAGTTATGGAGGGAGAGGGAGATAGAGGGAGAGGGAGGGAGGGGGAGATGGAGAGAGGGGGAGATGGAGGGAGGGAGAGATGGAGGGAGGGAGAGGGAGGGAGGGGGAGGGGAAGATGAGGGAGGGGGAGATGGAAGGAGGGGGAGATGGAGGGAGGGAGAGATGGAGGGACGGAGAGATGGAGGGAGGGGAAATGGAGGGAGGGGTGGTGGAGGGAGGGGGAGATGAAGCGAGGGAGATGGAGGGAGGGAGAGCTGGAGGGAGGGGGAGATGGAGGGAGGGAGAGATGGAGGGAGGGAGAGGGAGGGAGAGGGAGGGGAAGATGAGGGAAGGGGAGATGGAGGGAGGGGGAGATGAAGGAAGGGAGAGATGGAGGGAGGGAGAGGGAGGGAGGGGGAGGGGAAGATGAGGGAAGGGGAGATGGAGGGAGAGAGAGATGGAGGGAGGGGGAGATGGAGAAGGGGAGATGGAGGGAGGGGTGATGGAGGGAGGGAGGAGGATGGGAGGAGGACTGGGATGATGGGGGAGGGCAGGCTCCTGCCTGGAAGGGCGCTGACCCCTCACCTCCTGGCTGCAGAGCAGCCGCGGCTAGTCTCCTCCAGCCATGGTGCTCGGCCCTGCTCGGGTGGCTGGTCTCAGAGGCCCCTCCCAGCTCCTGGGAGAACCTGGGGTTGTCAGCGCTGGACAGAGGCTGTGGAGTGGGGCAGACAGGCTCCTCCTGAAGGCCAGGCCCTGCTCCCGTCCTGCCCTGGGTGCTGGGACACTGCACCAGGCTACTCACCCCCAAGCCTCACCCCCAGTCCATGTCTTCATCCTCACGGAGGATCCTGCCTTGAGACCGCGCCTGAGTCTCGTCCATCCCGAGGCCCCCTGTGCCCCCTAAATCCCACCCTCGTGGAGCCCATTTTCTCACCCACGACCTCAGAGCACAGACCGTGTCCCCTGAGAGGGCACCGTCCCCCTCGAGCAGGCCTGTGAGGCTGGACCTTCTAAGAGCTCCTGGACACCTTTGGTGACCTGCTTCCACGGTGCCCTGACCTCGAGTCCTTCCTGCCTGTGTCCACGTGGCCCTGGTGGGCCAGATGGCCTGTGGCAGCGTCTTCAGATCCAAGGGCAGACCCCACCTGGATGGGCGGAAGAGTTTTCCCTCCTCCCGCAGACTGCAAAGCCCCGGAGTCCCTGCCCCTTCCCCGCTAGGTGCTGTGGCCAGGACACCACAGGCAGAGGGTTGGGGAGACGGGCTCGTCAAAGGAAGGGGTCCGTGGGATCTCAGCCAAGCAAACCAAGGTGAAGCCCGCGTGGCCCTCCCTGAGTCCAGGACCCAGGACCGTGAGGGTCCCGCCTGGAGGCGTCCTTCCCCACTTGGGCCACTACAAGTGGGGCCTGACCAGTAGGTCACAGCCCATTCTCCTGGGCCTCGGGCCACCTCAGGAGACAGGTGCCCTGCACTAGCAGCAGGCAAGGGCAGCGCAGCTGGACACCCTCCTGAGGCACAGTGGGGGAGCCCGGGAGCCCGGAAGGGACAGCAGAGCAGCCACAGACCACACGCCTGGTCGCCGCCCCACCAGCTCTGGAAGCTGAGAGGAGCCTGTCCCCAGCCTGCTGCCTGCATCCTGGTCTGCTCAGCCCTGTGTCCCAGAACACGGACGGTCCCCAAGAGCACAGGGAAAGGCGCAGGGCGCAGGATCCTCGGCCGTTGCTGGCAGGAAAATGGCCTGGCGGCTTCTTATGAAGGTAAGCATGCAGCCCACGCAGCTCCTCCTGGAGCCTGCCCGTGTGCCTGGGAGCCTCTGTCCAGGTGAGAGGGCACACGTGGGGTCCCTCCCTTCAGCTCCGTGCCTGACGCCACCCCCAAGCAGCCACAGCGCCCCTGGAGAGCAGCCAAACCACGGCGCACTGGCCTGGGCAGACAAGGAGTGGGTGCCATCACACCTCCGTGGATCCAGGGAGCATTTTTCTGGGACAGAAAGCAGACCCAAAAGGACAGATGGTGTATGATCCTGCTTATGTGACATGCTGGGAAAGCTATGCTACAGGGACAGAAAACACGGTGCGTCATCCTTGGAGGAAAGGAAGACAACAAAACCCCATGTCCCCAGTTGCCTCTCCTGTCCCCCAAACCCCAGCCAAGTCAAGGAGCTGTGAGAGCAAGCCTGCAGTCAGACGCGCCACCGGCAAGGAAAGACTTCCCTTGCCCCTGGGAGAACTGGGCAGGTTGTCCTTAGAGAGCCGACTGCTTCTCACACAGGTCCTCAGGATGCTGTCCTACAGGGACAGGGCGGCCAAGCTGGTGACATCACTGCAGCCAACCTAGGAGACCCCTTCCCGAGGAAACCAGCTGCTCAGAGCTCAGGGCTGAGGAAGCGCCGTCCACAGCAAAGCATCATGGGACGGGGCACAATGTCCTGGGAAGCCCTGGGGCCCAGGTGACACAGGAGCTCCTGTCCACAGGCCACCTGGCCCCCGGGTGCCGCTCCTGTCCCTGGCATCCCTGGATCTTCCCTGCAAACATTCCTCAGTGATCCCACTCGGGATTTCGTGGGTCTCTCGGCACCGCCCCTCTGCCCTGCCCCCGCTGGACTGTGGGTGCTAGGAGGAGGCCCCAGCCGCTGGGGCAGAGGGGTGGCTAGAAAGGGGAGCAGAGGAGGCTCTTGGGCTCCGTGTGACCTGTGGTCGTGGGGTCAGTGCGTTTGTCCAGCCCACAGAGTGGGACGAAGCTTCAGTGCCGTGGACTGAATCATGTCCCCCGTAGTGGTTAATGTGTTTGTCAGCTTGATTGGATTCAGAGAGCCAGTGGTTAAGAGGCCTCTGGGCGTGTCCATGAGGGCGTGTCCAGGAATGATTGGCATGTGGGGTAGGAACTGAAGTGGGGCCCCCCAAGGGTGGGCAGCACTGCCCAGTAGGACGGAATAACAGCCGGAAGAACAAGGAAGCAGATGCAGATGCAGCTCGGCTCTCCCTGAACGGGCTCTTGATGGCTGCTTCGATCCTCTGAGGACATCGGGCTCTCTCTTCTTCACTCTTTCAAAGTGGACTCTGCCAGTGATTCTCCAGGGAGTTTCCAGAAGCCTTGGTCTTGGATAGGGGAGCACTGTTGCTCTCCTGTTCTGGGGCTTCTGCGTCTTGGGCTGAGCAGCTGCTGGTTCTTCCAGCTCTCCAGCTGCGGACGGCCATTGTGGACTCTCCAGCTCCTGGTCGTGAGGGCCAATCTAATAAGTCCCCTTTACAATCACACTTCCTGCTGGTCTGTTCCTCCAGAGAGCCCTGACTAATACATCCCCCAAATTTCATGTCCACCTCCTGGTGCCCAGAGTGACTGCACTTGGACATGGGTCCGGTAAGGAGGTTCGCGTGTAAAAAGAGGTGAGAGGGTGGGGCCCTGGAGCTGACACCTGAGATGACTCCCTCTCCCTCTCTCTCTCCCTCCCCCGTTCCACCCACCACTGCTTGCACAGGGAAAAGGCCACGTAAAGACGTGGTCAGGCAGAGCACTCGCCAGGAACCCAGCCAGCGGCACCTTGACCTCCAGAAAGCTCCTCTGGAGCTGCTTTCCCTTTCTTTGGTTGCAGAAGAACCAGGTCTGTTTCAATCAGACCTTAGAGAAGCACAGCATGGCCATGCATCAGCTGGAAGGAGCCACGCTGTGTGTGTCTGTGTGTCTCTGCATCTCTGTGTGTCTTTGTGTCTGTGCATCTGTGTATGTGTCTACCTATGTTTCTGTGTGTGTGTCCTTGTGTGTATCTGTGTGTTTGTGTGTCTGTGTCTCTGTGTCTCTGTGTGTCTGTGTATGTGTCTACCTGTGTGTCTGTGTGTCTGGGTATGTGTCTACCTGTGTGTCTGTGTGTGTCCTTGTGTGTATCTGTGTGTCTGTGTGTCCCTGTGTCTCTGTGTCTGTGTGTGTCTTTATGCCTGTGTGTCTGTGTCTATGTGTCTGTCTACCCGTGTGTCTGTGTGTCTGTGTGTGTCTGTCTACATGTGCGTCTGTGTGTCTGCCTGTGTATCTGTGTATGTGTGTATCAATGCCTGTGTGTCTATGTGAATATCTTTGTGCGTCTCTGTGGGGGGTGGGTCTCCACCCTGAGGGCTTCCTCTGGACTAGGTATAGAGCTGGGACCTTTCAATGCCCATACCTGAGCTGGCTGCAGGAGAGGCCCTTCCAACCCACCCGCTTTCCTGGCTTAGGAAGTTGGGGTTGGGGCACCCACTGCCCTACCCAGGTTGGTGGTCGGGCCCTGGCAGGATCTGGCTCTCCTGGATGGAGTCTTCCCTGAACTCAGGAGCACATGCAGCCCTCTCCGCAGTGGTCAGAGAGTGATTGCAAAGTACAAAGAAGCTTAGAAGGAACCCCCAAACCCACACAGGCCCATCCAGTCCCTTTCTTTTTGTGTGAGGGAACCCAGGCCTCTGAGAACCTGGGCTGCTGCGGGGCAGCAAAGACCCTCTGCAGGACTGCTGAAACCAGGCAGGGTAGGACTGGCCAGGCCCACACCTCTGGCCAGCCACTCCTCACTCCTGAGCCTCAGGGCTTCCAACCACACACTGAGGAGCAGGCGATGCCCAGGGCAGACTGTCAGGTGCAGGGAGGGGAGATGAGAGTAAGAGGCTCGCCCCGCAGGACGCGGGCCCCACGGGCAGGCCTGGAGCTCTCAGAGGGTGTCTCAACACCCCCACAGGACCTGGGTTCTCAGAGCCCTCGGGGCCTTGCCAGAGCCACAGTTGGGTGGGGTGCAAAGGAGGGTGAGGCAGGGCAGCCCTGGCTTAGCTAGAGGAGGGTCAGGGGAGCTGGCAGGGCTTGGTCCATGTCACATTCTGCTGCCCATTCCCCCCTCCAGACATGCAGACATGCTAACTGTGATTGACAACTGAAGAAACACAAGCAGGAGACAGAGGGGCAAGGAGTACAGAGCCTAAGGCTCAAGGTTGGCAAGAAGCAGCAGACTCGAGCATTCCCCAAGGACTGGGTTTGGGGCCCTCACAGCCCATGGACAGGCCACAGGACAGGCTAGGAGGGGTGGGATGAGGGCTGTCCTGCATGAGGTCAGAGTCTCAGAGAGCTACCTCCCCGTGGAAAGGGCTCAAATGTCACTGGCCAGTGTGGGAGGGCAAGGCAGCCAGCCGGCCACCTGGGCTGCTGAGGCCGAGAGCTCAGTGCTCAGGGTGGACTGTGTTCAGGTGGAAGTGACGGGGAGCTGCCTGAACTGTGCACATGTGCAAACACGGGTTCACTCCCCTGGAGCATGCGAGACCCCGTTAAGAAGTGAAGGAGACCAAACCTGGAAGGGAAGAGTGTCACGGTCAGCCACAGAGGCGCCTAGAACCCACAAGCCTGGTATGAACCAGGCAAGAGTCCAGTCACACAGGGCAGCTGCTGAGGGAAGGGAGAATGTGCATCCAAAGACAAGGGGGTGGAACCTTCTAGAGGTTTCTTTTAAATGTTCAAAGATGGAAAATTAAAACTGAACCAATAAAGCAAAACTTTAGGGCACTGTGAATAAAGGAGGTAGGCTGTAAACAATGAAAAATAAGCAGAGTTTATAGAGGCAAAAATATAGTTAATGAACATAGGAATTGAACAGGTTAAATGATCAATTAGATGCAGCTGAAGAGAAAATTAGTGGATTTGGAGGCAGATCTGAGAAAGTTGATTCCTCACAAGAAGGGAATCAGGCAGCGTTGAACAAGGAAGCTCATCACATCTACTGAGAGTTGCAGTGAGGGAAAAAATGAGAGGTGATATTAAGAAAGATAATAGACCAGAGTTTTCAAAGACAGAAGAAAACACTTTCTACTAGTAAGATACGTGACAGCAAACATGCATTTTGATTGAATTGAAATGAATTTGTGGAATATCAGAGACATACATATGTATATGTAGAGAGTGCCAAAGGCAGGCAATTAGGAAGAGAGGGTCCCAAACATTCCCAACACAAAGAAATGGCCGGGAGTCCTGACACACGCCTGTAATCCCAGCAGCTCAGGAGACTGAGGCAGGAGGGTCACGAGTTCAAAGCCAGCCTCAGCAAAAGTGAGGCACTAAGCAACTCAGTGAGACCCTGTCTCTAAATAAAATACAGAACAGGGCTGGGGGTGTGGCTCAGGGGTTGAGTACCTCTGAGTTCAATTTCTGGTACCTCCCAAAAAATAAAAAAAATAGAACAAAAACAAAGAAATGATAAATTTTTGAGGGGACAGATATGCCAAGTGCCCTGGTGTTGCAATGTGGACATGTTCATACAGGAGTGCTCAGAGAAGAAAGGGCTAGACCAAGGGAGCTGGAATCTAACCAGTGGATTCATCCATTTGGTGGGTTGACAGTTTGAATGGGTTCTCTGGGTGATGAGTGTAGGCAGATGGGATGTGGCTGGAGGAAGCGGGTCGTGGGGTGCGCCCCTTGAGGTTATGTTTTATCCCTGGTGTCTCCCTCTCCCTCTCGCCCTGCTTCCTGACTGGTGAACTGAGCAGTGTTCCTCTGCCAACCCTTCTGCCATGATGTGCTGCCCCTCAGGCCCAGAGCCGTGGAGAAGCCCAGCCATGGACTGACACCGCAGACAGGAGCCAACACACTTGTCCTCTGTTCAGGTGTTCTCGCCAGGTATTTTGGTCACAACGAAAGACTAACTAACACACCCGATTCAAACATTTCGCAATTTATAGTGTATCAAAATGTCACACTGTTCCCCATTGTGCATAAGAATTAAGAGTCCGTTTTAAAAATGAAAGATAATTAGATTTTAAAGACTTCCCATCGACGATAGGGATCGCTGAGGCCAGTGAGATTGTTTTCAATGGTAGCAGAAAGTAACTGTCCATCAAATCTTACACAGTGAGCTACGACATTCAAGAGCCAGGTAAAGTTGGATTTAGACCAAGACCAAGTTTGCCATCACTGAAAGAACTTGATAGGGTGTGTTTTAGAATAAGCAGCAGGGTGCCAGAAGTGATCCTGAGCAAGTCAACCCGTAATCTTGGTGTGAGTCTGAGCGACCACTGGCTGTTAAGGCAGTGACTCAGGTAGGGTGTCACCAACGGCCCAGGACGCCGACGTCTGGCAGGGCCGCAGGACAAGTGCCTGCTAGAATCCAGCCGGAAGCACCGGAAGCACTGGGCACAAAGTACTCAGACGAGCTGTTTCAACACATCTCTGACCTATCAGGAGAGCGCAATGACCTTGGAAGCCAGGCTGCTTCCAAGTGGATGCCAGGGCGGAGGGGGTGACTGGAGCTTGGTCTGACCACCCGAGGCTCAGGAGGAAACGTCCAAGGCCAGCGCACCCACGGACATGCTCTGTGAGCGATACGCACCTGTTTACCTGCAGGCTGCAGGCAGGGCGGCCTGGTCTTTAGTGGGATTTGGCATCGCAGGTCGAGGAGGAAAGACAAGCTTGTTCAGTGAGCTAAGCTGGGGAAGCAGGTTAAAACCTAAAAGAGGAAGTGAGAAAACGGATTCCTACCTCACTTCACACATAAAAATCAGTTCCAAATGGACGAAGGCTTCATGGTAAGATGAACATTTATAAAGCTTTAAAAGTCAACACGGGAGAACATACCTGTGACCATGGGCTGAGGAATGACTTCTTAAAACCTCAGAAGTCAGACACTAAGGGGGAGAGGGACAAATTCTATGGCATTGAAATGCATAGGCAGCATAAATGGAACACAGAGGCCACCAACTGGGAGAAGGTATTTGCAACACATTCTGCTGACAAGGGATTGGTACCGGAATGCATAAATAACTCCTCCAAGTCAACGAGAAGCGGACAAGTCACTGAAGGTAAAAATGAGTGTGAGACTTGAACCTGAAGGAGCACCCAGTATTGGGGCACATGTAAATCAAAACCATAATGGAAAATATTTTGCAAAACTGACCACAGTCTGAAAACACCAAGCATCGGAGCAGATGTGAGGGAATGGACTAGGGAGAGTGCAGATTGGTTCGGATCATTTCAGAAGACAACCGTTGAGATTGGGTGATGTTGGGATGTGGGTCCTGTGATCAGCGGTTACGCTCGGGACCTGGGTCCCTATGAGCAGTGTGCAGCATCGTCCCACCATGGCCCAGGTGGGGATAGCAAAATGCCACCCGAGAGGAGATGAGGCTCTGCCAGCCTGTCCACGTTGCCTGCAGAGACCCCTGCCCACCTGGGGCAGCCCTGGAGGAGCCCCTCCCTGGGCACGAGCATGTGAAGAATGTTCATCAGGGCAGTTGGCACCAAAGCACTGGGACACACTTAGATGTGGTGTCGCTGTGGCTGCAAGAGGGTGAGCCCCAGGCACACACTCAGCATGGTGGCCTGGGGCCATCACACCAGAGTGGGTAGGATTCCTCCCACACTGAGTGCAAAGCAGGTGCTTCCCACAGTGTCTCCCCTGGGGTCCTTCCAGTGGGACGGCTATTTTCAGAGCCAGCAATGGAAACAGAATTGCATTTCCCCTGAGACAGAAGAGGGATGGGGTTGGGAGACTCCAGGCATTTGTCTGTCTCAGGCTGAGTGTAGACGCTCAGGTGTCCATCTGTGGTTCTTGGGGAAACAGTCTTCTTACCTACTGGACAGCAGGGACCAATAGGGGTCCACACCTCACGACTGCAGCAGCTGGTGAGCCTCAGCTTCAAAGAGCAGGTGTTCGCCAGCTCACCATGCTTGAACAGCACGCCAGCCAGCCATGGTGGGGCGGCTTCCAGCCTCAGCTGGGCAGCAGCCAGTGTGACCGGGGTCCTGGTCCAGGGAACCATGGCTGGAATGGTTCGGCCTGTGGAGGCCTCAGCTTGCTAACGGCAGCACTGCAAGGAGCTCTCAGAACAAGCCTCCAAGGGCCCCCACCAGACCTCCCACTGGTGCCTCCACCAGGTTTTTTGGCCATCTTGTCACAGTCCAGCCCTGATTCAGTCACTGAGGAACTGGAGTCCACCTGTATGGAAGGGCTACCAAGGCCCAAAGCCACTGTGCCCCTCCACATGCCTGGGCCCAGGGGACAGACAGGTGGACGCCTGGTCTCCACTGCTGGGAAGCGACACCCAGCCACCCTGCCTTCCAGTGCACCACGTGAGTCACCAGGCCTAGGAGCCTGGCACCAGGGCCCCTGAGCCTCCCGGGGTGCCTCAGGACCTTATCCCACCTTGAGCCCAGGGCGGGCAAGGACTTACCCGCCTGACGTCTCCAGTCCTGCCCTCTGTGCTTCGACGGGCCCACTCCAAAGCCACCTCAGTCCCAACATGCACAGCTCTGGAGGACCCTCCCTCCTCCCGAGTGAGTCCCACCCGACTCAAGTGGACTCAGGATGGAGACCAGAGCACTCCCAGGGGAGGCCCTCCCTGCTGCCGTGCAAAACAAGTGCTCACCCGCACTCTCCTCCCTGTGCCTCTCTCCCTCCGGGTGTCCCTCTCTGCTCCACTCTTGCTTCTCCGTCTCCTTGTGTCTCTCCCTCTCTCTGCCCGTCTTTCTCCCTCTGTCTCTCCATCTCTTTCTGTCTCTCTCCCTCCCTCTGTCTCTCTGTCTCTCTGAGTGCTTCCTGCCCTTCATCCCCCAGGGTGGGTGGTCATCGGCCCACGCTGTGGACACCCAGGATAAGGCGAGATTTCCTAAGTGTTCCTAAGAACCAACGGATGTCCTTTTAGAGGAAAAAAATATTGATTGCTGATATCTGCAATAATGAATCCCAGCAAATTATACAAATTACCTCTCAGATGGCAGCTTGACAAATTCCATCTCTAGAGGAGCCCACAGAAACGCCATTTGCCAAACTCATACTAAACATTTTCCCAAGACAGATCTGAAATAACTTTGCGGGTGAAAGTCTAAGTTGCACGGGCATAAAGATGACAACATATGCTGTTGAAATTATATATTTGTGGACTAATTCTCATATAAAATTAGAATTTGAGGCCTCGACTGCAGTGCTGTGCGTTTCCGTTGTTAGCAATTATCTTGTAACCAGTCTGAATCTATACTCAAAAACCTCATTACATTTTTCTCATAACATGCTGCGTAAGTAAAATCAGCCCTTTAAGAAAACAACTTGAGGAGAACTTAGCTTTTAAAAAACAACAACAAAAAAAGCCTTTCTGTAGCCCCAGAGACGTCCCGGATGGCGGGGCTGAGGCAAACCTGTCCAGTGGGTCCAGACGGCAAATCGGGGAACTCAGGGCTGAGGTGCAGGAAGACAGGAAGGAGTCCGCCCTGGCCCCGCGTGGCCGAGGCGCGCCCTGTGCCCCTCCCCACGCCCGCTCCCCCCACCCACCCCGCATGCACTCCCTGCCGGACCTGGCTGTTCAGGCCTCAGGGGGCCTCCTGGTGGCCGGAGAGCCCAAAGGCAGGCCGAGGGAACAGCTGCAGTTGCTGCAGTCCCTGAGCAGCCACGTGGGACCCTGCCTCCCTTTGCCCCTCTGGATTCTCCGCTTTGGCCAACTGATTGGGTGGCCAGTGCGACAGGGCCTACAGGGAGGACATGTGGCTGCCGAGCACCATGGGCAGTTCCGGGCGAGGACTGTCCTGCCCAGAGGCTCCGTGAGACACAGCAGGGCTGTCCCCCACGCAGACCATCCAGGGTAGGTGGGGGCCTTCCTGCTGCACAGGGAGCCTGAAATGGCCTCACCGGCAGGGTGCCAGTGCTGAGGGGGGTTCGGCCTGGACGTAGTGAGTTTCTGAGGTGGAAATGAGAGCCGAACTTCCTGCTTTAAGGTACACTTGCTTTGCATCTCTGAAGACCACCGGGGTGAAAGATGAACTCAGGGAGTCTGGCTGCTGGACCCTGTGACCCGTCCCGGCGGGGGCTTGGCCCCCACCCAGGATCTGAAGTGAAGGGGCTGCCGTCCCCACAGGATGCGGTGGTTGTGTCTCTAGACTTCCACCTCATGGGCTGCACTGCTGCCACCCACAGGAGCAGGACCCTTCCCCAGGTGGGCTTGCTCCTCCGTCACTTTGCCGTGGATGTTGAAACCACCGTTTGCAGTCCTTTCTCATGAGCGGAGTTTCCCAGACCCAGAATCGGTTTCTTGCATCTCTGATACATCCCCAGGGACTCTTGCGCCTTCACTATACTTTTCAAAGCGTCCTTTCCTTTTTCTATGGGAAAAGATTTTGCTCACATATTAAAAGGGAATCCTGTTGGACGACTCCAAGACTCCAACATTGGGTTAGAAGCTGATCAGAGAAGTGTTGTTTGTGCTTTTTAAAAAAATCACTAAGTCGCCAGGTGTGGTAGTGCATGCCTATAACCCCAGTGGCTCTGGAGACTGAGGCAGGAGGATTGCAAGTTTAAAGCCAGCCTCAGCAACTTAGTGAGACCTGTCTCAAAAAAATTAAAGTGCTGGGGATGTGGCTCAGTGATTAAGTGCCCCTGTGTTCAAAACAAACAAACAAACGACAAACAGACAAAGAAACAATGAGTCACTTCTGCTCCCTGCATAAGGGTCCTCCCTCTTTCATTTTACTTTGGAATAACTTTACATAAGAATTGAAAAGACATTACAGAGTGTATCCACACACTCCACCAGCTTCGTGTATTAACCAAAACCGAGACTCCAAGACTGGTGCTCACCAGTCACTAAACGGCAACTTTATTTGGATCTCACCCATTTTTCCTACTAAAGTCCTCTATCTGTTCTGGGATTCTACATTGTCCTTAGTGACTATAGCTCCTCATTTTCTCTTGTCTGTGACAGATGCCCAGGGCTGGAGGTGACCCTGGACAGAGAAAAAGGACCAGGGACACCACCTGTGAGCAGCAGGGAGGGGCAGGAGTCACCATGGAGTAGACTGCATGAGGGTACATGTTTGTGCATCTGCATGTATGTGTGTGCATGTGTGGTGTGTATTTGTGTGTACATGAATGATCACGTGTCTCTGTGTATAGTGTGCTTACGTGTATATTTGTGCATGTGCATGCATATTTCTGTGTTTGAGTATATGTGTGTTGTTTCCGAGTGTGTCTGTACTTTGTATGTGAACACACTGTGCATGTATGATCTTATTGGAGTGTATACATGCACGTGTGCTTTTTCGTGTGTGTGGTTGGAGAATGCCTCTGTGTGAGGGCAGGAATGCATGTGTTTGGGGGCAAGTGTTGTCGTGTGGATGAGTTCATAGGTACGCATGCGAGTTTGTCAGTTGGGGGTGCACCTTGTGACTGTTTTGTGCACACGTTTGCACACATACGTGTGCATGTGTCTGCTTGCATGCAGGCCTCCCTGCTAAGGCACTGACAGAACTGTACCAAATGCCCTCAACCCGCCACCAGAACTGTGCACAGGAAGGTGTGCAGGCCACAGGCCCCAGGGTGACTAACCAGGAGGCCACCGGGAGAGCCACGGCCTTGGCAGAGGTGCTGTGTCCAGAACCTGCTGGGCAGTGCCTGGAGCCGTTTCCAGCGACGAGGACTGGGATCCTGGCACCCAGGGGGAGGCCAGCCGCAGCCTTGACCTCAACAGCTGTCCTGAGGCTCTGCTGTGGTGACAGGGCACAGGTGAAGCAGCAGAGAGACACACGGCTGGAGGATGCGGCCAGGCCTGGGGGCATCAGGCACTCTCCACCCTCCCTGCTGTCTCCACCCTCCTCTGGGTAGCCCAGTCAGGGTCCATTAGGGCAGGTTCCCAGGCTGGTCTGGGGTCACAGCCAGGGCCACCCTTCCAAGACACACGTGCCCCTGTGTTTGGCCCCTGAGGCCCCTGCCCAGGCCACAGCCTTCAGTCCTAGCCCCCCAGGCTGCCCTGGCATCTCTGCTCTCATCCCCAGCACTGCCCAGCACAGCACAGCCAGCACCAGGTGGCCAGCCCTTCCTCCCCAGCCCAGGGACACATCTAAAACACAGCCTCCAACCCTCAGCTTCTGCGGGGCCTGGCCCTCGTGCTCTGGCTGCCTGTGCAACACTGGCTGCCTGGTCACTGCGTGCACTGACCCTCCACTCTGAAGAAAGCAATGCTGAGCACCAAAGGGCAGGGCTTCAGGGGACACTTCATTGTGAGCTTGACCAGAGGGGAAATGGGTTCCGGGGCAGAAAGTCAACCCACACAGCTGGGGATCAGCCCTTCAGAGGACTTGGGATGTGGATGCAGCGGGGACAGGAACCAAGGGGACTGAGTATGGCGGCCACCAGGCCTTCCAGAACCCCACAGCCAGATGACAGCCCAGGCAGAGAAGGCAGGTTCTTGCCCAGGCACCTGTGGACCCCACACCCTGGCTCTCTTTCCCGCCACCAGGAGGCGGCTCCATCAAGTGGCAGACTCAGCTCTCAGTGGCCCCAAGGAGGACCAAAGCTCGAGCACCCAGGGTCAAGGTGGACACAGTGGAGACATCACTGAGGGCAGAGGGTCCAGGAATCAGAGGGCATGGCTCTAGGTCCTAGAAGTGGGCCAACTGTGGCCAGCACAGGACACATGTCTGAGAACAGCCCAGGAGGCTGAAGCCCAGGGTCTGGGACACTGGCCACACAGCCATCTTCCCACACAGGGCCTCGGGCCACCTGCTGACCAGGTCAGGATCGTCCTGTGAAGGCCCAGAGTGGGCAGCAGGACAGGCTTGCTTTCCTCCAGTCTCGGTGATCTCCGCACTGGTTGCAGAGTGTGCAAAACCATCTTCAGCTCCCGTTTCTCAGTCGGCTGCGGATACTGCTCCTCAAAATCCCCTCGCCAGTGAACTGTCATCAGAACCAATGACGCAGAGGTGCGTTCCCTTGTACGGTCATCCTGTCAGCGTCCACAGATGACCGGCCACACCCCCGCTGAAGCAGAGCACCACACGACAATGATGCTCCTCGCTAGGCCCCTGCCAGGGGCTCTCCGCTGGGCCCGCCTCCCCCTCAGCCGCTCCTGCTGCAGAGGGTGATTCATTTTGTTCGTGCACAGAACTGTATTTCTACAGAGAATTGTGATTTCTGTTTGGGGTATAACTAGATACAATTTTTAACAAACATATCAATTACTTATAGAAAATACTGAATTTTTCAAACAGACCCCCGAGGAGACAGCACAGCAGGGGGGAACTGCGAGGAAAGACTTCACGGTCACCATTTCTAACATGGCAGCCATTCTGAGAAGGTCCAGGCAGGGCACCCAGAGTCTCCCCTGGGTGGCACTGTGGGTGACGCCCTGCTGGAAGGTGGAGGTGACATGCCCTGCTGGGCCCCCAGAGCTGGCCCAGGACCTGTATCTGCCCTGTCCACTCCGCATACCCAGGTGTCACTGGCCCTCTGAGCCTGGCATCCTGCAGAGCTGAGAGGAGGCCACAGGCCCAGCACCTGGATACCAGCACCTCGTCCCACCTACACCGTAGCTGCTCCCGGGCCTCCCTGCTGCCATCTGCCCCCCTGCCCCTCCCAGGCACCTGCACAGCCACCCAGATCCACACGCCCCGAAGGGCAGGTGAGGTGTCCCCATCCGGGCCAGCTGAGGGCTGAGGACAGTGCCGTCTGGCCTGACCCAGAGCCCAGTTCCTCCCCAAGCACTCACCCACTGCAGGGCAGGGGCCACACAGGGGCTCAGGAGGCAGGGCACCCTGAGCCGCACCCGCATATCCAGTGTGTGGCGGTGTGCAGCGTCCTTCAGAGTCCCCGTGGGCCCCAGGTGACAGCTCACAGACGGGGATGTACTGGTGGGGAAGGAACAGGGGCCACCACACTTCTCTGGGCACGTTTCTGTCTGGGCTTGGCTTTGTATTCAGAAAAGGAAGATTAAGACCAAGGAGGAGGAGGGGAACCTTAAAACACAATGTGAATGGAGACAGGGCTACCTGCACTTCAGAGGCAGGACACAGGGCAGCCTGACAGGCGGGGAGGAGATCTGACTGACTGGAGCGGGATGGGGCAGCCCCTCCCCAAAGGGGCTGGGACCCCCGCCCAGCGCGGGGCCAGAAAGAACCCCAGGGGCCTCCTCGGAGGGACCTGGGCAGACTGAAGAGCAGGCCCACCCACAGCAAGCACCCGGATGGAAGTTGAAAAGGGGAGACATCTGCAGAGGGAAATGCCCTGGGCGGCCCCCCAACACCAGGAGAAGCAGGGGCAGCCCCAGCACCCAGAGGGCCGGGGATGCGGCCAAGGTGGCCTCCACTCAGGACCACAGGGATGACCCCCAGGGGACCAGGGGGCCACTCACCAGAGCCGGGGGCACATTTCACTCTTCCAGCAGTTCTGGGAGCAAAGGGGACCAGGTCGCGGGGGCCTGGGGGTGAGGCACGTGCCAGCTCTGCTAGTCACCCTCCCCCAGGCTCGGGAGCCCTGCGGTGACACCGGCAGGGAAGTGTTCCCTCCCTGCTGGGGCTGGGGTCCCTGCAGGCGGAGGCCTGCCCACCATGGGCGAGAGGGCATGACAGCAAGGCCAGGTCCATGCCGAGTGGACAGTGGGAGGCTCTAGGGCTGGGTGGAGCAGCACGGGGTCAAGTAGGAAGCGGGGTGGAGGACACTGCACCCCCACTCACCTCCCCCAAGACTCGCTGCCCAGGTGCCACCCAGCCGTGCCCAGCATCCCTCCACGGGCACCCCACCCTGCCCATCCTGCCTTTCCAAAGCCTCCCTGCTCGTCTACCAAGCTGGCCTCCCTGTCAGAGCCCCACGCCCACGATGGCCAGCCTGAGCTCAGGCCATGCGGGCATGTGTGACTGGCAGAGGCTTCCTTCATGGGCTCTGTGCTCCGCAGGGTGCAGGGCGGGTGGTGCCCACAGCCCTGGAACACATAGGGCCAGCCTGTGCCTGCAGAGCCACCCCCGCTGTGGATTTAGAAGCAGCAGAAAATGAAAGCCCAAAGACCACAGCCTCCCAGGGATTGCAGTCAGTTCAAGGAGGTGACCACAGGGCCAGGTGCAGGGGCAGTGGACGCCCTGCCCTGACAGCATGGCCAGCCTCATGCCTCCTCCAGCCAGGTGGGCAGTGCGCCCGAGATGGCACCCAGCAGGAGCTGAGGGCAGCAGGGCAGCCAGGACACCCTCCCGGACAGCTGTGGATGCCCATCCAGCCTGACCAGCGTTCACGAGCCTGAGTCCTCAGCTTCCAGGCTGCTCATTTGTCTTGATTATCTCCTCTTCACGGCGGCCGCCCACCCGGCCTCATTTCCAGCAGGTTCCTGAGGCCCAGGAAGGGTTTGAAGGAAACTAATCAGGGAGAACAGCTGCTCCTGCAGAGCGGCTCCGGCCTCCGGAGCTCAGGCGGCAGAGGCCAGAAAGGGAGCAGCTGAGCCCACAGGGTGCACCCCCACCAGCCGCAGGGGCCGGCTGGGCGCCGAGGGACTGTTGCAGGGCCCTGAGCAGAGAGCCCCCCAGGGGAAGCGGCTCAGCTGTGCGGGGCCTATGCAGGCTAGTTTGGGGTGGGTCTGACAGCAGCTCCCCTCGTCCTCGCTGCAGCCAGGGGCAGCTGTCCAGCCCTGGCTCTCCACCCAGGCACTGCTGCCTGCCCACCCAGGGCACAGGTGGTCAGCTGCCCTGGTCTTGAGCTCTGCCTTCAACTCAGCACCAGCCAGGCACAGGGGCTGCTGACAGCAGCAGGGGAGGCCACACATCACCTGCTTTCTGGTGCAGATGCGGGCTCCCCCTCCAGCTGCACGGCCCAGGAGCAGTCTCCGCACAGAACCCAGAGGGGAGCGAGGGTCAGAGCTCTCAGGGCAAGGGCCCCCAGGCTTCCTCTTCCTCCTCGTGCTCTGAGTGAACCAGCCTGGAGGACAGCATGGAGCAGCACCCTCGTCCAGGTCCCTCTGGTTGCGGTGACTCCCTCTTTGGGACTTCGCGTCCCTGTAGATTTCCTTTCCATTTCCCTAATCCTGTGTGTGTCCTGGGTTTCTTAGGTCAGTGTGCCTGAGACCACCTCCGCCTTAGTTTCAAGCAACAAGCAGACACCAGCGTGCTAATTTGAAAAGGAGGACATCCAGGGGACGTTCGAATGCGCAGGGCTGAGGGGCCCTCACTTGGCACCAGCAGGTACTGCAGCTGCCTCAGCTCCACACCAGGCTGGCGGGGAGGCCAGAGGTCTAAACGGCCCAGACAGGCTGGGGCTGGGACCACGCCTGTCATCCCAGCGAGTCAAGAGGCTGAAGCAAGAGGAAAGCAGGCTCCAGGCCAGCCTGGGCAACTTGGCGGGACACAGTCTCAAAATAAGAATTAAAAAGGATGGGGTGTGGCTCAGTGGAAGCGCACCCTGGGTTCAATCCCTGCTACCACAAAAGAAAAACGCTCAGGAAGAATGTGGGACAGAAGACACAGGACACCCAGCCTGGAGGACGGAGGTGCTCCCAGCTGAGAACAGGGCAGAAGACCAAGGAGGAGGGACAGGAAGCACAGGGGTTCCGCCCACAGGGCTGCTGCTCAGGGTCAGGGACCGAAAGCGCCACCTGGAGCCCAGACACGGAAGTGAATCTCCCCGTCCAACAGTGTGAATGGCTTTGTCCACAGGCCCACCGTGCTCGGTGTTAAATGGACAGCACAGACCGTGGGGAGGACCTCGTCCACAGGCCCACCGTGCTCGGCGTTAAATGGACAGCACGGACCGTGGGGAGGACCTTCGGGCTCACAACAGCCACTGCAGCCTTATTTACGAGATGAAGATTCCGAAAGGGCTTCCCCATGCCCAGAAACACAGACGCAGGGAAATCACTGCACCTCCAACCACCCATGACCTTGGGCACCGGGTCTCAGAGTGGGCAGAGCAGCCTGCATGTGCCGGTGGTAGTCAGAGCAGAGGGCAGGCACCTTCAGAGGCAGCTGACCCTGCTCTCACCCAGGTCCGCAGAGCAGATGCGGTAACTAGGGTTTACTCAGCCTTGGACAAGAGTGAACAAGAGTGGAATCGTGGCATTTGTGGGCAAATGAAGAGAATGGGAGACCATCGTGCAAGTGAAACAAGACAGACTCAGAAAGCCAAGGGCCAAAGGGCCCCTGCGAGGCGCAGTTGGCACTGTGCGGTGCCAGGGGAGGCTCACCACAGCTCCTGCCTCCCTGCTTCCTGGCTCCTGGCACACCAGAGCCCTGCACATCTGATGCTGGGACTTCCCGGGTCTTAGGGACAGGCTAACGAGGCTTGCATGCAGTATGGACGTCACATTGGCCCTGTAGCTTTCCAGTTTCAGGAGTGGTTGGACATGAGTAATCACACGTCTTAGGATTGAGGCTGGATAACAGCCGTTTCAGGTTGCACGGCTGGTGAAAAGACCAAGTTGGGTCTGGTGGTGCACGCCTGCAATCCCAGCTTCTGGGGAGCCCCAGACAGGACTGAAAGATGCAGGACAGCCTGAGCAACTCGGAAGACCTGTCTCAAAATTAAATAGGGTTGGGGCTAAAGGTCAGAGGTAGAGTGCTCCTAGGTCCAGTCCCCAGCACTGAGGGCAGGGGAGCCGGGGAAGACAAAGTGAATACAGTAATCAGTAAAAAAAAGGAAAAGAAGGAAAGAAAGGAAGGAAGGAAGGAAATCAGTCAAGGGCCAAATATTTTCTCTGGTATGTGGAAGCTAGAGCAAAGTCAGAGGAGAGTGGAGGGTGATACCACTCAAACAGAGGGAAGACCGGGGAACAGAGGTGGGGAAGGCAGAATGGAGCAGACCAAGCTGTGCTGTGTGCACATACGCACACCCCACAGGGAATTCCAGCTTCGTGTATCTCTAAACCACCAATTTAAAAAATAATGAGCAAACAGGAGGAGGAGCTGTCCAGGAGGAGGGCAGCAGGAAGCTTCCTGGGGCTGGAGGGAGGAACTGAAGTGAGTGATTACATCCCACGCACATCTGGCTGTCTCGGGACGAACCCCACTGTAACTATAACACATTCATAAAGCCATTGAACAATGTTTTGAAAAAGACTTAAAAATCCATAATGTCCACGAAGGAAAAAAATCACCAGAATGAACTAAACCAAATTATAATAGACATTGTCTTTGGTCAATGCATCTACAGGTGATTTTGAAATTCCAAGATTAATTACTTTCCAAATTGTTTTAAATATGCACACATTGCTTTTATAACAAAGTGATATATCATAATGTTTTTAATTTAGGCAAAAAAAGTATGATTAAGTATTATAAGGTCCAGAATTTATTACTTTTACACACAAACCTAGGACGAAAAAAAGAATGTAAAATGTCTCATTAATAATTCATATTGCTTATGCACTGAGGTAATATTAGGACATGTATTATTACTCATCATATTACTAATGTTAATATCATCTGTTGTTTTGGTTTTGTTTTGTTTTTTTAACCTGGCTCCCAGGATCATGTAAAGCTACAGGCCAGCGTCCCTTGGGGTCCTGAGGACACGTGGCAGCCTCTGCTGGACAGCGGTCAGGCCTCCTCCCCACGGCTCCGCAGTCCTCTGGCAGCCTGGACAGAGGCCACGCTGAACTCGTTCAGGCCCACGCAGTCGTGATGCAAGTCCGGTGCTGGCAGCCCCACAGTCCCCTGAGCGGTGGGGCTCCCTCCACCAGCTCTGGGCTGTGGCTCCTGGCACTGTGCCCAGGTGGGTGAGGCCTCAGGAAGAGACCGAGTGCCAGCACCCTCCCCACAGCCGGCCACGCCGGGGACCCGCCGGGGACCCGCGGCCAGCTCCTGCGGCCAGCTCCTGCAGCCCTGCACCAGCAAGAGAAGAGACTGAGGCGCCAAGAAAATCGCCAGCACCCTGATGCGCACGAGGTGCGTCGGGCCCACGGTTTGCAGGCTGGGGCCGCCTCGGTTCGCCCTCGGAGGGGGTGCACTCTTGTCCACAAGCCAGTGAGTAAGGGACGCAGCCACCTGACCTGACGCCCGGCACAGCCTGCATCTAGAGAAGCCAAGCACCGGCGATCAGGTGCCTCTTGGCAGGACTCAGCCTCTGCCAGGAGAGGGTGACCCAGCGGAGCATGGCGTTTGGCAAACCCCGATACAGTAGCATCTGGGTGACCCCCACTGCCATAGCGTGACCCACTGCCTGACGGAGAGACACTGCTGGACAGTGCTCACACCCTGCAGCAGCACAGAACCACCAGGAGGAGTTCCTGTGTCCACTGCAGCTCCCAGGGAAATAGGGGCAGGACGCCTAGTGCAGCAGCGGAACCCAGCAACCGGGCTCCACACGGAACTGCTCACTCCTCCTGGACTGTCCTCTCACGGGATCGTCCTCTCTGAGCATCACAGAGCTGCCAGGACCTGCTCCAGTCACCCTCCGTGTCCTCCCCAGGGGGCCTAGCCCTCCACACACACCAGGGCCCGGGCCTTGTAAAACTAGTGGTGTGGCCACTGGCTTCAGGCCCGTGTCCTGGGCCCTAGGCTCTGAGAGGCTGGGTGTGCTGAGGACTCCAGCGTGGGGCTGGCCCGCGGCCGTACTTCATTATGAGCCGTTATCACACTTTGCCAAATTGCCTCAGCATCGAGTGTAAATTACCTGTAAGAGAGTCAGAGAGGCCACGCGGTCCCCACACGGCCGTCTTCAGCGAGGAATTTTAGATTGGATTTATTTATTTGGGAAAGGCCTGCACTACTTGTGGCATCTTGCCAAAACAATTTGAAAGGTATCAACAGTTTAAATGACAT
Source organism: Sciurus vulgaris (assembly GCF_902686455.1). Classification (NCBI taxonomy): domain Eukaryota; kingdom Metazoa; phylum Chordata; class Mammalia; order Rodentia; family Sciuridae; genus Sciurus; species Sciurus vulgaris. Next base: position 180,612,841 of record NC_136465.1, read on the forward strand.
TTTCACCTTCAGCAAATACATCTCTGCCTGCTCAGAATGGCGATGCTATCCTGCCCCTGGCAATCTATGATACAGTCCTGTCAGAAATAGGTGTCAGCTCTCATTACGTTCCTGAGGATAAATCCCACTTATCAGGCTCTGCAGCATCCCAGCATCCTGACACCCCACTACAGACCCAGGCCGACTCCCACCCACTCCCTCTGTGTCCCCAGGAGACGCCACTCAGAGATGCTGTCAGGTTTTCATTGCCACGTCTGCGCTGGGCACGGGTACACGTGCAGACAGGGCGTGATGGGACAGAACGTCCTGTGTTGTTAAGGGTTTTCGATGCCACTTGGAGGGTGGAGCACCATGCTGCCTGTTCAGAGCACGGAGCTCTGGTTGTGAGAGCAGCTACCCAGAAGAGCAGGCTCGCTGATGACAAAGGTGTTGACCTGTACAAGCCACAGAGAGCCAGAAGGGCCAGAGGACTGGACATCCAAGAGTCACACCTTGTAGCTGGGGCTCAGGAGGAGCCAATGTCAGGAAAGACTGGAGAGGAAAGGGCTGCACCTTCCAGCTGGACACTCCACATGTCCCCCCTCAGGCACTTAGACCATGGATCACAGCCAACCCATCCCCATACATCCCCTGGTGATTCCTTCCAGCACAGAGACACCACCCCCAAAATCCCACCCACAACCAAGTCTCCAGGTGCTGGGTCAGGGAAGGAGGGCCCGAAGGGTTCTCTCAGTCCTCCCTGCTAGGGATACTAGCAATGGTTAACAATGTCATTTCATAGCAAAGAGGCCCATTCTCCAAAAGGACCAGAAATCCAATGCACCAGGCTCTGAATAACAGAATCACACCTGAAGTGGACACCAGTGTGACCTTGAGCACAGACAGACAGACTCTCAATCACAGCAGATTCCAACATTCCTCCACAGTGACTGAAGGAAGACAGAGGTCAAAAATCGGTGTTGAACACTTGGACAACGTATCAAACCACTTAACCTACATGACATTCTAAACACTCTACACAGTGCAGCATACACATTCCTTCTGGTGACCATGAATACATTACAGAATGGACAATATTCCTGGCTAGAAAATAAGTCCCAACAGATTTAAAAGAATTCAAATTATACCAGGTATGTTCTGTGACCAGAATTAAATTAGAAATCAATAACAGAAAACTATCTGGAAAGTCCTTAAGTATCTGGAAATTAAGTAACAACTTCTAAATAACCTGTGGGTCAAAGAAGAGTATTTCTAACTGTGTGAAAATGAAAGCACAATGTATCAAAGTATGTGATGCAGTCAAAGCAGCACTTAGAGAGAATTCATAGCAGTAAATACGGATCCCTCAGCCATCCCCGACTTCAGGTTTCACACTATGGGTTCCACTAACCACAGACTAAAAGGATTCAAAAAAAAGTGTCTGTACTGAAAACATGTTCTTTGCCATTATTCCCCAGACACCATGGGCCAGCGAGCACACACACAGCATCCTCATTGCACTGGGTGTTACTGAAGGTGTACAGGTGAGGCGGAGGTCACATGCAAGACTCCACCTCTGCGGCAGGGATGCCAGCTTCTGCTCTCCTGACCCAGCCCCCAAGAACACCAAGGCGCAGTGATACTGAAGATATACTAGCCCTCAGATCCAGGACCCCAGCTTTCACCTTAAGAACCCGGGGGAGGCAGATGTGGAAACAGTCCATCAAATCACACGTATGCATTAGAAAAGAAGTGATAAGATCAGAGCGAACCAACATTAGAGGAAATTAATGAAACCCAAAGTTGGTTCTCAGAGAAGATGGATGAAATTTTAAACATCTGTCCAAGCTGGTAAGGAAAAACACAAAGAAGAAACAAATAACCCACATAAGGATGGAGAGGGAGACAGCTGGACTCTGCAGGGAGGCCCAGGACACTAGGGAACCACGTGGACACGGTTATTCCTAGAAACTTGACCACTAGATGAAATGGACCAATTCCTTAAGGAGGAAAAACACTACCAAGACTCACTCAGAAAGCAGTGGGACCCCTATGAGTAACGAAATAGGTTGACGACATATTAAACCCCTGCCCCAAATCCCCAAGTCCATATGACTTTACTAGTGAATTCCACCAAGTGTTTAAGCAAGAAATAATACCAAGTTCATTCAGAATTCTTCCAGGAAATTGAAGGAGAAGGAATAATTTCCCAAATCCCATGAGGCCAGCATTACTCTAATGGCAAGACCAGAAAGATACTTTGAGAAAACTACTGACCAGTATTCCTCATGAATGTAAATGCTGTAACAGTCCTTAACAAAGTGTTGCAAATGACATCAAATAATATCTTAAGAGATGATCCCAGTAGCATAAAGGGTTTTTATCATTTGAAAATCAGTCCCTAGAATTCATCATATTAACTTACTAAAAAATAAAAACCATGTGATCAGTTCAATAGAGGCAGAAAAATCATCTGACAATACACATCATCCATTCCTGGTTTTAACAACTAGGATTAGAACCTAATTCTTTTTGCCCTGATAATGGGAGTTGAGGGTTAATAGGCCCTCCACCACCAAATCGATGAAGTACAAACCCTGAACCCAAAGACCTCAGAACGTGACTGCATTTGGAGACTGGGTCAGTACTGACGTATTTAAGCTAAAACAGTCATTCAGGCAGGCTTTAATCCAGTATGACTGGTACCCTAATAAGAAACAAACACACACACAGGGAAGGTCACGTGAGCCCACAGGGAGCAGACAGCCCAGGAGAGGGTCCTCAGAAGGAAACAACCCTGCCAACACCTTGACCTTGGACTTCTTGACCTTCTTGGACTTTCCAGTCCTTCCAGGACTATGAAAAAAATAACGTCTGTTCTTTAAGCCAATCTGCGGCATTTTCGTTACGGCAATCCAAAAAAACTAATACAGTAAGCACCAAGGAAAAATTTACAGCTAGGCTGGGCACAGTGGTACACGCCTGTAATCCCAGAGACATGGGAGGCTGAGATGGAAGGATCACAAGTTCAAAGCCAGCCTCAGCAACTTAGCAAGGTTCTAAGTAACTTCGTGAGGCTCTGTCTCAAAATAAAATATAAAAAGGATGGGGAATGTGGCTCAGTGGCTAAGCACCCCCGGATCGAATCCCTACTACCAAAACAGAACACACACACAGAAACAACTCAGGGCTGGGAGTGTGGGCTCTGTGTTAGAGAGCTTGCCCAGCATGTGTGAGGCCCAGGCTGAATCCCCAGCCCTACAAGGAAAAAAAAAATGTGCATGTACTATCCTAATATGCAGCCTACTGGTAAAGGATCAGGCAAGGGGGTTCACCCTCACCCTCTATCAGACATTGTGCTGCTGGTCCCAGTCATTATGATGAGGCAAGGGCAGGAGCACCCAGATGGAAAAGAGAAAAGTGACACTGTTCACAGAAAGCGCTGTCACCCGTGTGGGAACCTGGTGGAATCTACGAGCTCTGCTAGAACTAACAAGAGAGTCGGTAAAGCTGAAAGGTGCAGGAGTGATATATAAAATCAACTTCTAAATGAAAGTGTAAAAAATCACAAATTACTATTTTTAAATACCATTTACAAATGGTACCAAAAATAATGGTAATTGATTTGAGAAAAAAGAGATGCAAGACCTATATGCTGAGAACTACCGAACATTGCTGAGAGAAACCAAAGGAGACCTGAGTGAAAGGAAAGAAAGTCACTGTTCATGGACGGGAAGAGCCGTTGCAACGCCTGGGTATGACGGTGTGGGCCTGCGGTCAACACGCTCCAATCAAAATCCCAACACACTTCTTGGTTGAGAAAAAATGGGGCTGGGGTTTTGGCTCAGTGGTAGAACGCTTGCCTGGCATGTGTGAGGTACTGGGTTCAATTCTCAGCACCCATGTAAATAAATGAGTAAAACAAAGGTTCATCAACAACTAAAAATATTTTTTTAAAAAAATGGTAGGGGAATACAAAGAACCCAGAAGAGTCCAACAACTTTGAAAGAAAAGAATGATTTTGAGACTTGCGTAACCTGACTACAGGACTTGTTACAAAGCTATAATAATCAAGAAAGTGTGGTACCTGTAAAAGCAAACAGACCCAAGGAACAGTAGGAAATCTAGAATGGATACAGATCCTCATGTACAACAGACAAAGGTGCAAAGAAAATTCAGTTAGGACAAATAGTGCTGAAACAATGAGTGTCCATGTGCAAAAAATAACTTTGACCCTACCTCACATCATATACAAAAATATTAACCAAAACTGATCACAGAACTTAATCTAAACCCTGAAACTATAAAAATTCTAGAAGACAACATGGGAGAAAATCCTTGAGGCTTTGAGTTTGGTAAAGATTTCTCAGATATGACATCAAAACATAATCCATAAATGAAAATCCATTAAAAAAATCATATAAAACACCATGGAGTTTTACTCAGCTATGAAGAATGAAATTATGGCATTTTCTTGTGAATGGATGGAACTGGAGAACACCATGCTAAGTGAAATAAGCCAGACTCAGAAGCTCAGGGCCAAATGTTTTCTCTAGAGACAAGTAAGAGAAAAGGTGGAGTGTGAATCCCATGAAAATAGGGGGGACATCAGTGGAACAAAGGAGGGAGGAGGAGGGACAGGGAAAAGGAGGAACTGGGTCCTGTGGCTGACTGCATCCCACCGGGTAGGTGTGTGAACGCACCACAGTGGACCCACCTTTGTGCATCCCTATGCAGCACCGACTTAAGAACAATGGGTAGGAGGACACCCAGTGGAGCAGAGCAAGGGGAGCTGGGAGAGGAGAGGCGGGGAACCTGGGTTGGCTGTGGGCAGCTTGGTCCGTGGCTCACAACGGCACCAAGATGAACCCTGCCCGTCCAGAACCACAGTGCGCGCACACAAACATCACTGGGATTCTTCACTGAACCGCGTCAAAGTCAGGAAGCTCTGCTCCTCAAAAGACACTTTTAAAGGACATTCCACAGACGTGGAGGAAATACTTGTGAACTAGAAAGGTTAAAGACATTCAGAATATATAAGGAACTCACAAATTTTAATAGTAAGAAAAAATAAAAGGCACGAAAGATTTGACCGGACCCATCAGCAGACATGCCGATGGCCGTGGAGTTCACGCAAGAGGCTCCAATGCTGACCAGGACAGAAACAGAGGAGGTCCCCACGGACACCCACTCCTCCAGAATGCCCGACGTGCACAACACAGAGGCGGGTGCTGTGTGGTTAGGCAGTGGGATGATGCCACAGCAACAGAGCATGCAGTTTACTTAAACGGAACAAAATATGACGTGCTACGGCTGGAACTCCAGCAACACCTGTAGGAGCCTGTTTGACACAAATTGAGACTTGGGGTTCACAGAGATTGTAAATGAAAATTCCCCACAGGGCGCCAATAAGAGTTCATGGCTCCTCTTATTTGGTTTGAATTGATCATAAGACAGGAAAAAAATAGGTCCTATTTTTTGAGGGCTTTTTAAATGCCGTTATTCTAAGAAGCATGCACTTCCCCCAGCGCTGTGATTACGCTTCCTAGTCGTCCTTTCCAGCTCTCCCCCTGCAGGCAGCAGGCGGAAGGAATCCTGCCACACTCAGGCTGCAGGAAGGCCCAGCTCTCTTCCAGACACTGTGCAGCAGGCAGGTGTGGGGACCAGGCACCAGGGCTGCAGCTCTCTCCACAACCACTCCTAATCCTCTACTTCCCTTCGTCTTCTTTCTCTTCCTTCTTCTTCCTGGTGAACTGCAAAAACAGCCTGGTATCAGCCAGACCTGGTTCCCTGTGTGTGCAGGTTCTCACAGCAAGTGGACACCAGTCAGTCACTGCTGCATAACAAACGTCCCCAGCTCAGTGACGGGGATGAGGACCACATACTCTGCTCACAAGCCCAGGCGTCAGCGGGGTGGGTCTGGTCTTGGCTGGGTTCACTCAGGGCTCTGAGGTCATCTGTGGACCAGGCTAGCCCAGCTACATCTATTAGCTAAGTGAGTCCCAGGCTTCCCCACTTAGAGGAAGTGGAACAGACCCGCCTCACTATGGGAGCAGCAGCTAGGGAGGGTTTTCAGTTCCCCACAGCCGTGGGTTCCAGAGCTCTGTCCCCTGGCCTTCAGTCAGAGTAGCCATGCTGCCCTTCCCGCTGCCCTGCATGCCTCCCTCCCGTGTCTGGCCCCACCTGCTGTAGGAGAGGCTACCTGGCATATCCGTAGGTGGGCCTGAGAAGCACAGGCCAGGCCCTGGGGAGCCAGCAGGTCAAGGCGGCTCAAGACACACACTCATGAATGGCCATGGCCTGGGGGCGGACACAGGTGAATGGCCACAGCCTAGGAGTCAGACACCGCTGACCGGCACGGCCTGGGTCAGACTCCGCTGACCGGCACGGCTCCTCTGGTGCTTTTCCTGCCTCCCTCTTGCTTAAATCAAGGCTTCCCACTCTCAACAGGTGGGTCCATGAGCAGTTCTCTGTGAAGAGCTGTGGTGGCCAGCGTGGGCCTCAGACCTGCCATGCTGACCCCTCCAGAGCCCCCGTCAGGGCAGTCTCCATGGCCTGGGCCTAAGTAAGTCCTTTCTCTCTTCTGGTGGTGACCAGAAGCCCTGCCTTAAGCTCCTCTCCCGGCAGACTCCTTTGGCCTCACAAGCAAGGGCTCTTGTGTGAGAGGCCAGCAAGTGTCCGTGTGGGCTGAGCACAGGAGAGGAAGACGTTTTCGTGGAACCTGGGTGAGGGCCCGGTCCTCGCCTTCAGTCAGCTGTTTCCCAAAAGGAGAGGGTAAGGTGCCCTCTGACGATGATGGAGCCCGGCGTGTGGCCGAGAGGGGCACCCTGGGTGCACGGACAGCAATTAGCCTCCAGGAGAGTCGGGGTGCCTGGGCACTGCTTTCACAGGGTGTCCAGGTCTGGGGCATTCCCTGGGGCAGCGAGTGCTCTGGGAAATCAGCCGGACCTGAGGCCAGATCCTGTGGCTGCAGGGCAGTCCCAGTGGGGCCTCCTCCCCTGCCCCAGGCAAGCTGCAAGGCCCTGGGCAGTGTGGCCACAGAAGAGGGCAGGTGGAGACTCCAGCCTAGTCACAGGGACCTGCAGCTGCTGACACTCACCTGAGCGCCGCCTCGTGCAGGGTCCACATTTGCAGGTGACCAGGAGAGGGTGGCCATGCTGCCTCTGCAGGCCTTCCACCTGGAGGGGTCCCAGAGCTCTGGCCGCCACGCGAACAGGAGGGAGGACTGAGACTCAGGAGCAGGCACCTCCGCCAGGCCCCTTCCACGCTGACCAGTTCTGCAAGGCAGAGGGATACTTCTCTGCGTGAGCAGCCAAGACGGCTGCCCAACAACGTGAACGCGTGAGAGCCCTGAGCTGCCCACTGCACGGAGCTTCAGCCGGTCCCCAGAACAAGACGCCAAAGGCTAACGGCTCCACTCTGCAGAAGATGTGTCTCCAAATGGCATTTCCTAAGTCCCTCCAGCAGCCGCCCGCTCAAATGAAGACAGGCAAAGAAAACGGTGAAGGCGCCAGGTACCACACAGGGACGAAGCCTCGGAACACTGGAGGACACAGGGCAGCAGGACCATCCTGTACCACTAGAGACAAGAGGCCACCGGGCTTAGCGAGTGCCCCCTGAGATGGGGTCTCCCTTGGACTCTCAGAATATGCTGGAAGAGAGCTGGGGTGAACCCCCAGCTGTGTGGTGACAGCAAGCGACCCAGCCCCCAATCTCCCAGCACCCCAAACAACCCCAGAAGCAGAGCCGCTCCTGAGGCTCCCCAGCCCAGCGTGCTGACCACCACATCCTGCACACACGTTCTTGAGCCTTGAGTTGGTCTGTTACACAGTAAAAGCTGCAGAGCGACACCTAAACTTGAAAATTGAACAACCTGGACCAACACCCAAGATGTTTAACAAAGTGATGCAGGAAAATCACAATTATCTTCCATCTGTTAAGGAAGGTCAATCTTCTACCTAAAGCTTTCTCACAATGAAGTCCCCAGGGCTCCCCAGGACCCCTGGGGGACTGTTTCAACACCTGAGAAACAAGCCCAAGGCAGCTGGTGCTAGTGTGGTGCGAGGTAGGGGTCTCACGGTCTGAGCCTGTCGAAAGATCAAAGGAAAGGAGCAACAGGTCCCTCCCAGGAGCTACAGGTCACTCCTGGACACTCGCAAAACTCCAAACCATGAGCAGATCGCGTATAGCGGTACCTTAACAGGATAAAAACACTGCACTCGAATAAACTTTTTCTTGTTTTTTTTCCACATTGAACAAAAAGCCTTCAGCTAACACTAATCCTCTATTTAGCCCTGTATTAAGCTTTGAATTCTAATTGGTATGTGTTGTTTTTGATTCTTCTACTTTGCTCCCTGTCTGGTCAACATTTTGCTACTTTGTTTCTTGCTACTTTGTTTTTGTTTTATGGATGATATTTTTCCTTCCTCTCTCTGAAGATTAAACTTTGGACTAATTGTGAAGTTCCATTCTCATTGCTTGATTACTTCTAGTTTCTCAGCTGTGAATTTTTCTATTTGTCAAGTTTTCATACTCTTTGTTGAAGCAAGACTTCTTTGGATGTTTTTTAATTTTTGTTTGTATACTTACCTTTGAAGGATTTGTCCTCCTGTGCTCAGGCATGAAGAAGCCTCCCTCTGAGCCTTCTCCTGCCTCTTTTCTTACCCTACAGGTTCAATATCAACCCCTGGGGTTACAGACCTGTGCAAGCAGCTCTATCTATAACCACAGTTGGATGATGCAGTGGGTTGAATGGTTACCAAAAAATCTCACTTCGCTCTGGAAACTCAGCATGTGACTTTATTCAGGTCTATGCAGATGGAAAGTTAAGATGTTGAGGCCAGGCACAGTGGCACATGCCTGTAATCCCAGCAGCTTGAGAGGCTGAGGCAGGAGGATCACAAGCTCAAAGCCAACCTCAGCAACAGCAAGGTGCTAAGCGATTCAGTGAGATCCTGTCTCTAAATAAATACAAAATAGGGCGGGGGATGTGGCTCAGTAGTTGAGCGCCCCTGAGTTCAATCCCTGGTACCAAAAAAAAAAAAAAAAAAAGTTAAGGTGGACTGGTGTTCTTTTGAGATGGACAAACAGGAATGCTGTCACAGGAAGATAGAGGCAGAGATAGAAGTGATGAGGCCACAAGCTACCTGGAGCCACCAGAGGCTGAAAACAGCAGAAGGACCCTACCAGAGGCTCCAGAGGGTGCATCCCACTGACACCCTGCATTCAGACTTCTAGTCCCAGAGCATATAAAAGTGGATTTCTGATGCTGGAGTCTCCAAGTCTGTGGATTCTTTGTTACAGAGGGCTTTGGACATTCACAGGGGCTAGCCTGGTGACACTCGAAGGTCAGAGAGAGGAGAGGGCTTGGGACTTCACAGGGGCTAGCCTGGTGACACTCAAAGGTCAGAGAGAGGAGAGGGCTTTGGACATTCACAGGGGCTAGCCTGGTGACACTCACAGGTCAGAGAGAGGAGAGGGCTTGGGACTTCACAGGGGCTAGCCTGGTGACACTCGAAGGTCAGAGAGAGGAGAGGGCTTGGGACTTCACAGGGGCTAGCCTGGTGACACTCGAAGGTCAGAGAGAGGAGAGGGCTTGGGACTTCACAGGGGCTAGCCTGGTGACACTCGAAGGTCAGAGAGAGGAGAGGGCTTGGGACGTTCACAGGGGCTAGCCTGGTGACACTCGAAGGTCAGAGAGAGGAGAGGGCTTGGGACTTCACAGGGGCTAGCCTGGTGACACTCGAAGGTCAGAGAGAGGAGAGGGCTTGGGACTTCACAGGGGCTAGCCTGGTGACACTCGCAGGTCAGAGAGAGGAGAGGGCTTGGGACTTCACAGGGGCTAGCCTGGTGACACTCACAGGTCAGAGAGAGGAGAGGGCTTGGGACTTCACAGGGGCTAGCCTGGTGACACTCGAAGGTCAGAGAGAGGAGAGGGCTTGGGACTTCACAGGGGCTAGCCTGGTGACACTCGCAGGTCAGAGAGAGGAGAGGGCTTGGGACGTTCACAGGGGCTAGCCTGGTGACACTCGCAGGTCAGAGAGAGGAGAGGGCTTGGGACTTCACAGGGGCTAGCCTGGTGACACTCGCAGGTCAGAGAGAGGAGATCCCCTGGAAGGCAGCATGGGAGCGCAGCTCTGACCACTACACCCCTGGGGCAGCGGGCACTGGCTCCCTCCCCTGGGGGACCCTGGGGCCCCAGCACAGTCACAGCCAGGCCTGACCCCAGTGCTGATTTGCCCTGAGACCCCCGCCACAAAGGGACATTCTGCCTCTGGCTACCAGACCTTCGTCTCTTGCTTTCAAACTCAGGCAGCAATACATACGCCGCCATACCTCAGCCTCCCGGAGCCTGGCCTCTGGGAGACTGCCACTCTCTACCCCAGATGGCCCCCCACTTCTGCATCCCTCTCCACGGGGGAGTCTGGGCCTCTGTCTCCTCCCCTGTCCACTAGGCCTCCTCTTGAACACTGTCTCCATCTCTCCCAGAGGGCCACCGCTGACCGCCCTCAACTGGAGCAGGAAGCCAAGTGGGTCCACTTCCTGCCCACTGTCTTCATGAGTGAATGAGGCTGGAGAGTCAGTTCCAACCTGGCTCACCTCCTGACCGCCCGCCCTGTCCATCCCGGCTGTCCATGTCATCTAACCACCCACCTTGCCCATTCTGGTCGCCCATGTCGTCCTGACTGCCGTTTGACATCCTGGCTGCCTGTTCTGGTGACGGCTGGGTGGCAGCTGGGAAGTGTCCCATCAGAGCTGGGCCAGCAGCACACGCCTGGAGAGCCAAGGGTCAGCCTCGGCTGTCAGCTTCACTCCAGCTCACGCTGCCTCTCGCCAGGTGCCGTCAGTCCATCCTCACCTCTCTGAACAGGAAACGCCAGCCACAGGGAGCCTCCTGCCCCTGGACCCCAACACTGGACATGGCGTCCTCCTGCCCTGCTCTCCCCAGGGTTTGCCGACCCGGCACAGCCTGCTGGGCCTCAGCCCCTCCTCCCTCCCCTCTGCAGTTCTGGCAAAGGCCCCTCCACCTCTGTCCTGCTGGCCCTGGGCTGTCCACAGGGGCGTGGACCTGCAGCATGGGGGGAGGTGCAGACTACAGCATGTGCTGGGAGCCGCGGGGCAGCTGGCAGCGGAGAGCAGCTGGGCTGGGCTCTGGTGCTCCCTGGACACCATCAGCGTGTGCAAGCTCTGACCCAGCGGCAGACATGGGACAAGGGGCTCTCCTCCCGCCCCCAGTGAGGGGTGTCAGAGGGCACAGCTGCCACACTGCTCCTGGTGACTCAGATGTCTGCAGAGCTCAGGGCCCAGAGGCAGCAGCTCCAGGAGGGGTCCTCCTCACCCACTGACCTCACAGTCGGCAAGCGTTGGCCCAGCCCTCAGCCTCCAAGGCTGCAGAGGATGTCTCCCAGGCAGTCTCCTTGGCCTGGAGGCCCAGGGAGAGAAGGGCCAGCTCCGGTCTCGTCCAGCCTCCTTCACTCCTCAGTGACTGCGTGGGACAGGAGACAGGAGTTGCCTGGTGCCCAGGGGTCTCGTGGGAGAGGCAGGTGCTCGAATGTTACCCAGGACCTTAGGTTAGCCAGGGAAGGGACTAGCTGGGAGCAAAGAGGGTCATGCTGTACCCCAGCAGTGCTGCCTGGCTCCCCAGAGGGACAGTTGGGGGAGGTTGTCCAGAAGGCCCCTCTAAAGTACTGGCTGGGGAGTGGCCCTCGGCCGCCTAGAGAGCCGGGTCTGAGGCAGAGGCAGATGGAGCTGAATTCTCCCTCCCTCCACCTGTCTACTCCGTGGACCCTCCATAGGTGGTGTGAGACCACTGCACCGGGTCACCTTCAGCTGGTCCCAGATGGGCAAGGCAGGGCCAGCAGCAGCCCTTCCCAACCCTGCTCGGGAGGACTCACCTGCCACTGCGCCCTGCTCATGCTGAGGGCAGGGAATCCTGTCTCCAGGTGTGAAGTGCAGCCCCCAGACGCCAGGACCAGGGCCAGGGCAGCCCTGGCAGCCACCCACCTGGAGCAGAACGAGCCTCACAGGGCAGAGGTGTCACGGCACGCTCCTTCCTGGAGGCCAGGGGCCAGGCGGCTCCCCCCGGGGCCACACGGCGCTCTCACCCCAGGAGGCACAGTCACCCCCGCCCTCCAGCCACCAGGCTGCTCTGCACACGCTGGGGTCCGCAGACACCCTCCCGGCAGGCTGTCTTCAACGTGGCCACCATCCTACCGGCTGAAGACAGCTTGGTCCCCCTCGGTGCGTTCTGTCCTGAATTCCACTTCCTCTGATGGTAGAATCCATATGTCTGCCTTGAAATACGTCCTACTTTCAATCACACATAGTCCTAGTGTGGACAGGGACCATGATGTGCTGTGATAAGTCTGCCCTGGCTACGGGGCTGTCAAGTGGTCCAACCTCACGAGTGCACCCTCAGTGACAAGTGCACACTCTACTGCTTCCCCACCTCTGATCCTGCTCTGCACTCACCCTGCTGTGCAGACTTGGGGGCTCTGCCTAACTTCCCTGGTGCAGGACCCAGCAGGAGGGTCCTTGCCTGTGAGGAGACATGGGCACCAGGAGAGTCAGCCGTGCAGGTTGCCGGGTGCTGGAGGCAGGGCCAGCATGACCCCTGATCCTTTGGGCTGCCCTCCCTTTAGGAGAGGTTCCTATAAACACTGACCGGACATGATTTTCTACCCCAACTCGGGAGTCGGCTTCAACGTGGAGATCCCACCCACTCCCGCTCATGGGAGCCCTCGGCTGGCCGGTCCAGCCAAGTTCCTCCTGAGCCCTGCTCTCCACGGCTTCCCCACGGATTGCAATTCTTCACCCTGTTTTTCCCTGTTGAAAGTTAAACATCCCTTTCTAGTGACTTCCTGAATTCCTAAAAATAGGTTACCTGAGCTTTAAAAATAGTACATCACTCATTATAAAAGCCTGAAGGCGATAGGGAGGGAAAGAATCAGAATTCCAAGTCTATTTGCTGGCATCCCAGGGAGTCTTCCAGATGCCTCTCCAGACTTGCAGACGAGAAGGAGGAGGAGAGGATGGAGTCAATGACATAAAAGCCGTGCCACACGCCCTCCTGAAATGAGCTGATTTTTCTAAAGTAAAGTGAAAGAAGTGCTGAAGCATGACATTCCTTCCCCAAAAACAAACAAAAAATCCTGGAGTTCCTATAAAAAACGCCATGGACTCAGGATGGGGACTAGAATTTACGAAATGCGTACCAAAAGGTTAGGGCACTCTTAGGTGGGACTTTTCCGATTCAGAACAGAGATGTTCTTACTAGCTGGCTGCACAGTTAGGAGGCCACCAGGGTCATAGGTGCAGCCGCCAGGGCGTGGCCAAGGGCACGTGCGCAGCCGGCTGGGCGTGGCCGCCCCTCGTCCCAGCTCCCCGCAGACCCTGCTGTCACCGTGGTTCCCGGTCCTTCCGTGGCTGAGTTCAAGCGGCTTTGCCTCCCAGCACGTGTTTTCAGTCGTGGAGAAATTCATTTGACGAAAAACCAAACGTATCGCTTGTGCGACCGCCAGCGCCACCTCCCACGCGGACCCCTGGCTGAACCCGCCCCACGTCCGCCCCCCAGGCGCCCGCCTGCTCCGCGGCCCTCGCGCCAGTGGGAGCGGCCTCTGCCCTGCGACTAGCGCGCCACCCGCACCCTTGGGTCCCTCGTGGGGCAGCAGGCCCGCAGGTTTTTCTGGGCTGATCCGCCCCCGGCGCTGTTGTCCCCACTGGCTGCTGTGGATGGCGCCCAGATGTCGCCTCTTTCCAGAGTGGGCGAGGACCGTGCGCCCAGCAGGGCCATTTCTAGGCTACCTGGGGACTCTGCCCAACTGTCGGAGGAGCCCCCACCCATTCCCACCGAGGCGCACAGGCCCGGTATCCCCACACCCGCAGGCTGACTTCTGGGTACTGGTGTCCATCCGCATCTCCCTGATGATCAAGGCACTGAGCCTCCTTTCAAGGGTGTGCAGGGCATTTACCTGTCTTCTCTAGAGAAATGCCTGTGCAACCCCTTTACCCGTTTTTAAACTGCCATTTGGATTTGGTTGGTGAGTTGTCATTCTCTATATATTAAGAGCATTACTAGCCAGGCGGTGGCCATGCCTATAGCCCCAGCGACTTGGGAGGCTGAGGCAGGAGGATCACGAGTTCAAAGCCAGCCTCAGCAAGGGCGAGGCGCTAAGCAACTCAGTGAGACTGTCTCTAAATAAAATACGAAATAGGGCTGGGGATGTGGCTCAGTGGTGGAGTGCCTCTGAGTTCAGTCCCTGGTACCAAAAAAAAAAAAAAGTATTACTCACCTGTTAGGTTTATTATTTGCAAACAGGCTTGCTAGTGCTGCGTGTTCTTTCATGGTGTTAATGCTGTCCTTTGTTCCACAGAAGTTCCTTTTGATGAATCAAATTCACCTATTCTTGCTGCCTCAACCAAGAAGTCACTGTCAAATCCTGTAACCCCAAACTTCATATTTTCTTCCAAGAGCTTTAGCTCTTCCATGACAATTTCTGAGCACTTTGAATTAATTTTTACATATGAGATAGGGGCTCATTTTCATTCCTTTGCATGTAGGTATCTCTTTTTCCCCAGCAGCATTGTTGAATATACTTCCTTTCCCTGCAGAATGGTCTGCACGTGGTTGGCACATTTGTTAAAAATCAGTGGACAACATATGTTAGTGTTTACTTCTATGCTTTCTTTCTTATTCCATTGGTCTACATGTCTGGCTTTATTCAGCTTTTACTGTCACAAAGTACCTGAGATAAATCAACTTACAAAGAGAAAAGTTTTATATGGGCTCACAGTTTGGGAGTTGTCAGTCCATGGTCCATTGGCCCTGTTGCTTTTAGGCCTGTGGAGGCAGCATTCATAGAATAGAAGAAGCATGTGGTAGGGAAGCTGCTCCCCTCCTGGCAGCAGCGAAGCCAGGAGAGGGGAAGGAGGAGCCTGGGACCCATCACCTCCCACAGGCCCTGCCTCTCAAAGTCTCCACCAGCACCCAACAGTGCTGTGCACTGGGGACTGAGCCTTCGGGGACACTCCACACCGCTGTGGTCACGGGAGCGCTGGAGGGCCTTCTGAAATCGGGAAGTAGGAGGCCTGACGCTTCATTCTCTTTTGTTGACACTGTTTTTGGTTCTCGGGGTCCCCTGAGGTGCTACCTGAAGTCCAGAATGGATTTTTTCCTGCATGTTCACGGCAGCTGTGTTGATGGCACGGCACCGTCTCACTGCCTTTGCATCAGGAGGCTCCTCTGAATTCACTCCTTGGTCCTGACGGCCCTTCCTCAGGGCCCCTTCAGACCAGGTCGTGTCCTGTGTGAACAGACACTTCTGCTTCTCCATTTCTGCTTGGGAGCTTCCGTTTCTCTGCGTCGCCTCAGCTCTGCCCAGGACTTCGATACTGTCTTGCATGGAAGTGGGACAGCGAGCAGTCCTGCCCGTCCCCGGCCTCAGCGCCGAGGCCTTCAGTACCTCCTCCTGAGAATGTTTGCTGTAGGTTTTTCGAACACGGTCCTCGTTTTCTGAGAGTTGCATTCAATTCCCGGTTGTTGAGTGCTTTCCTGGGTGTTGAGTTTGTCAGTCTTTTCTGCTTTTCTGCGTTTCTGTTCAGGTAGTCTTGGGGCTTTTCTGTGTTCATGTCGAGCTGTCCTTGCATTCAGGGATAAGGCCCACCTGGCCCTGGTGTGCGACACCCTTTTAACACACTGCTGGGTTTGGTTTGCTAGTATTTTGTTGAACTTACATTATATTTTAAAAAAACAAACAAACAAACTTTTCTGCTCCATCTATTCATTCTGCTATTCAGAAATACAAATATGCAAACTGAATTCCTTGTGTGTGTTTTCTGTATCTCTGCAGCAGAGAGAGTGAGATCCAGGGGTCCAGGACTCTGAGCAGGACGCAGAGATCAAGTGGGACCTGGAGGCAGCGGCTCTGGGGGAGGAAGGGGTGGGCTCTGTGTAAGAGACACTGTGGGGAGGCCTGGTGGGGTCTGCGGCGGAAACAGCAGGTCACCCGATCTGCCTCCCCTCCTGCCAGACACAGCAAAGGACACCCAGCCTCCCTGACGCCAGAGGCCATGAGCTCCAGCCAGTAGACCTGGTGGGCTTCTGCCTCTCTGTCTGGGACAGAGGCAACTCCAGGGTGACTTCGGAAGCACACAGGGAGGAGAGCCGCTCCTACCCCAGCACAGGAAAGGAGCAGGTGCTCGGCCCTTGCCGCTGGGGTGGGCAGCGGGGGTCCCGCCTCGACAGCACAGCACGTCTTTCCAGACGCCTGACCGCCGCAAAGCCCCCGGCTCCCTGGCCTTGCAGGCCTCCGCTCAGGCTCACCCCACCCCGCCCTCCAGAGTGCTGGGGTGGAGTGTGCCTGTCCCAGGTCACCCGCCTCACCCGTCAGCCACAGTGGCCCTGGTCCCACTGTGCAGGACGGCAGGTATCCACCCGCCAGATCGGGAGCCCTGCGCAGGGGGAGCTCCTGCCCAGTGGGGTCCACACGGGGGTTCTCCTCTGGGGCAACTCTCCTAGCAAGACCTGCAGGGCCCTGGCCAGGGGTCTCAGCAGCAGCTGCATCGTGGCCACACACAGAGGACCATAAATCAAGATGATCACCGTCTCCAAGGACGGTGTCCACACACCACCCAAGTGGCTGAGCCACAGAGACGCACAGAGGCCACAGAGCACTCGGCCACTCACCAGGCGTGTAAGTGGCGGTCAGCAGGCAGCCCAGCAGCATGGGAGGCAGGACCTTGCCACGCCCCAGGGGACCAGGCAGGAGCGAGAAGCAGCCAAGCTCCCTGGGCTCCTCCAACACCCTGTCCCTCCTCCCACACGGCCCCAGTCACCTCCCCGGGGCTGTGCTCCCCAGGCCAAGCCCTGCGGAGCTCCCACCTGCCCTGGACTTAATGCTGGTGGCAACAGAAGAGGGTAAAGATGCTCCCAGGGCCCGAGACCACCAGAGGACGGCAGATCTGGTTGGAATGGAGACAGCCAGTCAGGACAGGTGGACATTCTTCAGGACAGAATGGCCCCTGCCTCTAGCTGTGCTGTGCCCGAGGAGAGGGCAGGGGCTCCTGGGGAGGGCACTTTGGCTGCCTGGTGGGACAAGGGAAGGGGTGGAGGCAGCCACAGCCCCAGCCCCACCCTCCTGCCAGCAGCAGCGGCTGCAGGGAGCCTGTGGACCTCCAGAGGTCTAGCGCTGTGTTCACGCAGGCACCGAGGCTGCATGGGCAGGAAGGTGCGCCCCGGGACAGAGCCTGCCACCCCTCCTTGCGATGGTTTCCATGGTTACTCTACCTTGATAGCCACTCGGTGAACTGAAGGGCACCTGGTCCCTACAGGCGACCCTCGACCGGGCTTTCCTCACTCCTGCCTTCCCCCTGCCCAGCCCTCCCCACCTGCCTGCCTGTCTCAGTGCCTCTGAAGCTATGTCCACAGTGGAGAGACCCGCTCATTCCTAGGGAAGGCCTGACCTCTGCTGGCCTGCTGTGCTGCAGGAAACAGAAGACTGGGTTTCTCCCTGTGACGCGCTGAGCTGCTGCGGAGGCCGGGGCAGGTGCCCTGGAGGGAGGGTGGCCTCGCCAGCTCCCAACAGCAGGTGCGTGCTAGGTTGTGCCAGAGCCAAGATGCATCCTGGGCAGGCCCTGGCCACCCCCTTTCTCCAGGGTTGCCCTGGCCCTCCTCTCCAAGGGGCTTCCTCTCTCCAGGAGGCCCCTGGACCTCGCCGTGCTGTGCCCGAGGAGGAAACGGCAGGGATTCCTGGGGAGAATAGGAACCTTGGCCCCCGTGCCCTGCAAAGGCAGAGCTGGGTGGTTGGCGGCAGCACCTGCCCCTCAGACCTGGCACCGAGGGTCCTGGTCAGTCCTGGCCAGGGACTAATGAGCCTCTGGCTGCCTCACCCACTGCCATGAACTACCAACAAATCCCCGGCCACAGGCTGCTGTCCACTCAAGCATGGTGTCCACCAGGGGCTGCCCATTTCTGGATAGAGCCTGACCAGAGGGGACTTAGGCCTCCCTGGAGAACAACCGTGCAAGGAACAGAGATGGACACCCTTGAGAAGAAGTGACAGGGCAGAGGACGTGACGTGGCCTGGTGGCAGAGGGAGGAAGGGGCAAGTGCTGCTGGAGCCCTGCTGGGCTTCACCGGTGGGCAAAAGCGCCCTCCTGGCTCTCAACACCACCCACGAACAGACCGGGCGTCCTGGGAAGGGGTGGCCCTGCCTGCTCTGTGACTCTCCAGGGGACAGATGCATCCAATTTGGATGACACAGATGCTGAGGTCCCACATGCAGGGCACAGCCCCAGCCCCCCTGGTCAGCCCTGGTGCTGTGGCCTCAGCACGGAGGTCACACCCTGACCCTGAGCCCCAGCACCTGGGGCTACTGCGGCCGCTGTCAGGAACAGCGTGCAGCTGGGGTCTACATCAGCAAGTGGCTTCTACCAAGCCAGCTATTCATATCCTCCTCCCCAACAGGAATATAAGGAAATGTGTTGGCAATTTTGACTTTATTTCATAAAACACAGGATGAGGCCAAATGGGAGTCTGTTCCTGAGTAGACTTGGATTACAGCTCTGGAAAATCGAGTTCGCTCTCAGCTGGAATACCACGCAGAGAGAATGCCTTGTTTGCAGAGGAAGCCATGTGTTGACAGGCCCTTTACCTCGGGTCCCAGAGGGACTGCAGGCTCCCTTGCCTGTTCCACCTGCACCTACCTGCCTCCACGGGGATGTCCCCAGCCCTGCAGGGCTGGCACGGACGGTCCCCAGGTCCCCGCAGTGGACACTGCCCCCAGCTGCAGGTGGAGCAGTAGACATAGACATCTGGCAGGAGGGATGCCTGTCCCCACACAGGGGTCTGGAAAGCCAGCAGCCCCATCTGCTCCTGGGCAAGGGTGCCGCCCCAGCCCTGCTCATCCCCAGCCACTTTGGGGACACCTCCTGCCCCCAGGAGCTACCATCCTTCCAGGCCGGGAAGTCCAGCCCCTGGAGCACTCTCCCGCCACCTCTCTCTGTGAGGACAGATAGGCCCACGTCACTCGCCTCTCCTCACTCAGAAGGTGCCGGGAAAGTCACTCAGACGGGGCAGAGGTCCCCATCTGCCCTGGGTCCTCACAGTGTGACCTGGGGAAAGCTCTGAACCTCTCTGGCCTCCATCCCCTCCCCATAAAATGGACGGAGGAGGGCGAGTGGAAATGACTTGCCCAGGTCTGGAACACAGTGGCCGTGGGCGCAGCCCAGGGTGCCGGGCCCCACCCTGCAGGCAGCATGGAACCCAGGGAGGCCCGTGCTACCGCCAGGAGCAGGCAGCACAGGGAGCGCCTTGTCAGGAGCCGGGGTCCTGGGCTCTCATCCCAGCCCACCAGGCTTCCCAGGGGGTGCCTAGGCCCCATCACCTGCCTCCCGGTACACAGGCTGGGTGGACCACGTGGAGCTCCTGTCCACCGCAGCACCCTCTGGGGAGTCTCCTGTGAGCCCTCGGGGCCTTCACAGCCCTGGATGCCCAGAAACCTGGTCCTTCCATGCAGCAGCCCTTCGGCCTGGACAGGTCAGCTTCCATCATGGGCCCAGAGGCCAGCATCCCTGCCAAGAGGGAAGAGGGCACAGGGTCCTGGACCTCATGGTCAGGCTGACCTATGGACAAGTTGGACAGAGGCACAGCCTTGGCCCTGTCTTCAGATGACGGTCAGGAGCTCAAAAAACAAGAGCTGTCCGACATTCAGCAGTTTACACACTGATCACAAATACGGCCATAATTAGAAAACAGCACTATAAAAATGGGGACTTGGCTTGGGCTCTGGAAAGGCACATGAGGCAATTGGGCCTCGCTGGAGGCACTGGCCCTGCCTCCGGCCCTGCCTCTAGGGCAGCTGCATGGAGGAGCCTCCAGCAGGGCGTCCTGTCCAGTCATCCTGCTGCTCAGCAGCTCCAGTGTCACCACGAGACACGTCCCCCCCGCCTCCCGCACAGCCCAGGGATTTTGGTTCCCTCAGAGCCTTGTGTCTTCCTGGTGCAGGGGACTGAGCCCGGAGCACTCTGCCACGGGCCCACGTCCCCACGTCCCCAGCCCTCGTTATTTATTTCTTTGTTTTTACTTCAAGGCAGGGCCTTGCTCAGTGGCTGAGGCTGGCCTTGAACTGGGGCCCCCTGCCTCAGCCTCCTGAGTCACTGGGATCACTGGGATCATGTGACCACGCCTGACTCCACTGACTCACATCTTTCACACAATCCACAACCAATTCCAGGATGCTTTTATCACCTGCCCTGGGGTCTTGCCTGGCTTTCCACCTCCCAGCCCTGGTCCTCACTGGCCGCTCTCCATTTTACAGATGCGCCTTCTCTGGAATCGCACACACCCTGGTCTCCATCTCCAGCCTTATCCCCCTCCAGGTTCACCCACGTGGCAGCACACAACCTGCCTTCCTTCCTCTTTGTGACCGAGTAGTATTCCAGCAATGGCTACACCACATTTCACTTACCTATGCTTTGACAGAAATCTAGGTTGTTCTGCCTTTTGGCTGCTGTGTATAATATGCCATGAAGGCTGTGCCATAGCTTTTCCTGTGGCGGGTTCTCGTCTCTCAGGCCTGTGGAGACCCCACAAGGCGCCCACCCCGCCCTCCTGCCAGCAGGGCATTCTTGCCACAGTCCTTACCCTCCGCCTTCAGACCCCAGCAGCCCCGCGATGTGCAAGGGCCGCGAGCAGCTTCCGAGTCTTCCCTGGGCTTGTGCTTGTCTTAGGGAGCTGTCTCTTCTGACCTTTTACTCGTTTTATTTAGTTTGTCTTTTTATTACTAAGTTTTTACCGATGGAGTCCAGCCGATCTGCTTTTCCGTGTTGCTTGTGATTTTGGTGCTGCGTTTAAGAAACCATGCCCCAATCCAGCACCGTCAAGATCGGCATCCGGTCCTGGGGGTTTTGGAGTTTAGCTGCTGAGTGAGATCTTTGATTCAAGTTGATCCGACTTCTTACACGTTGAGGTAGGATCCAGATCTATTCTTCAGTCTGTGGCTACCCAGGTACCATCTTAGTTCAAGAGATACTCTCCCTGGTCGACCAGCTGGAGGCAGCTGAGGGTTGAGTGCCAGCCTCCGTGGGCTCCTCGTCCGTGGCTGTCCTCACACAGCGCCACACATGAGCTTGCTGAGCAAGGTCGGGGGTAGGAACCTCGAGTTGTTGACTGCTCTTTAGGACTGTGTGGGGTGTCACGATCTACTCCAGGGCTCTGAGACCAACTCGGGGTGTCGATCCTCATTCTGCAGAGGCTCTTACAGGGTGGCACTCCCGGCGTGAACACGGATGTCTCTACGTCTGCTTTAGTCCAAACTCAGCGTCTCTCAGCCCTGCCTTATAGTTTTCAGACAGGGTTCTGCACGTCCTTTGCTAAACCTATTCCTGAATAACGTCCCATCTTTTAGTCTCATTCTTCCAACAGGCCTCCTTCCCTCTGTTTCCTAGTCGAGCTGAAGGCTTACTGACTCTGCCAAGGCTGCTGAAGGCCTGGCTCCCTGCCATCCGTCCTCCAGCCCGCCGATCACCTGCTTCCCCTTGGTTGTCTCTGCTTTTCTCATCTTCTTGAGAGCAGAGGATGGGCTGTTGATTTGAACCTTCTCATCTTTCATAGTGCTTGCAGTCAGCTCCTCCTCTAGACGCTACGGTGGTGCACTTCACTCATTTGGGCACACTCTGTCTCCATTTGGGTGCATTTCAGATCATCTGCTAATGTGCTTTCCTCTTCCATCCGTTTGGTTATTTAGGAGTATGTGGCCTGATTTCCCAAGTCTCCGACTGATTTCTGACCTCGCTCTGGTGTAGTCAGTGATTGCTCCGGAAGTGCTTTCGAGCCTCTGGAACCACTGAGCTTAGTGTGAGATCTGTGGTGGAGAACACTCACTCGGGGGTGAGCGTGCTCTGCTCACTGTGGGGCATGCGCTGGTTCATAGTGTGTTCAGCCTTCCATCTCTTCTGCATAAGTGTTCTGGCCATTATTGCACTAAAAATGGAGCCCCAAAGTCTACAGTGGTCACTCTGAACTGTCCCATCCTTTTGTGCTTCATGTATTTTGGACTCTGTTGTTAGGTGCATGTTTATTATTGTCAGTTGTCTGGCAGACTGACTTTTATCATTATAAAATATCCCTCTTGATGTCCAGCAACATTTTTTTCTTCTTTCAAAGTCTGGGATTTTTTTCCTAATATTCTTAAAGGAACTCTAACTTCCTGTGGTTTCCGTTTGCAAGACATGTACTGTTCATTCCTTTACTTCTGGTATCTTCAATCCTAAAGGGTCTCCTGACACAGCACATAGTTAGATCTTGGTTTTCACCTGGTATGATTATCTCTGCCTTTTTATTGGATTGTTTAAGCCATTTGCATTTAGTGTTATTTTGAACAAAGATTCAAAATCTGCCTTTCACCTTTAGCATCCCATATTTCTTGTAGTCTCTTGTCTTCTTGTTGTTTGTCAAGTCTGTTCCTCCTTTATGGATCTCTTCTGAACCACATGAACATTTTCTACTATAATGTTTCAATGGCTGTTCTGCTTTTTTTTTTTTTTTTGCTTAGTCACATCTCAACATATCGGAATCTGCTTCAGAGTTGTATGACTTAATGCTGGTGACGAATTGAACATATTTACGAGGCCTCCTTTGAAATGTTCATCTGTTAAATCGGACATCTGGTCCTTCCCATAGGAGTTTCAGTTGCCTGCTCCTTTCCCGTGTCCAGATCACACCTTCCTGCTTCTGCAGGTCTCTTACTTTCTGCGGCAGACTGAAAAGTTGGGATAGCACAGGGTAGCCACTCTGGAGGCTGGCCTCCGCCCCCTCCAGGGCTTACTGTAGCTCAGTTGCATTCTTCTGACTTGATTAGGTCACTTGAGCGAAGCCTCTCCTGACTCAACCCAGTGGCAGTGAACACTCTGGTCTCTTGTCTCTGGTCAAGCTGCCCGCCAGACTGGCCTCTATGCCCAACTATTGAGCTGCACTATCACCAGCTGACTGCTCTAGTTTTAACACACTTGGGGAAAACTGCCCAGCAGGCTGATCCAGTTACAGGTGGAGATGACCTCTGGGCCACCCTTCATCATGTGTTCAGGTCTGTTCTCACCCAGCCCTTTCCTTTGGAGCCCCTGGCCACAGCTTGCTGCTGCTGAGAGCTGTCTTCAACACAGCTCTGAGGCTGGAGCTGCCTCGAGTTCCACATGAGGTCAGCACCTGTGGAGAGAGCTGGGGCCTCCTTTCTTTTGACTGCCTTTCCCCCTGGACAAGATATCTGGATTACTAGTCTGGGCCCCACGGCAGGCAGTATCCTGTGGTCTGTGGTGAGGGAGCTTTACTCTGCGGGTGAGCTGGGCAAGGTGGTCTGGTCCCCGTCTCCACAACCTGTCACACCTGGAGAACAGCCTGCCTCCCGTGGAGGAGGCAGAGAGCCTACGATCTCAGGGCCACGCTTGGCCTCTTTGATGTGGAGTTGGAGAGGCTGGAAATGCTGGCAGCTGCCCTGGAGAGACGTGGAGCTGAGAGGAGAGCAAGACCCCTCGTCAAGGCCAGGTCTGCCTGGTACGGAGTGGGAGGCCATCACCCAAATGCCACCCGTCCTCCCCATTCTTACTGAGTTTCCCTAGACTTTCCTGGGTGAACATCCTGGTGGGGCGTCCCTGTGGGTTAGCTCCATCCACGTCTGCCTGGAAGGCCAGCTCAGCAGAGCCCTGGAACCTGGTGAGTGCAGTGCAGGCCTCAGACCGCAGCATCCCAGGACAAACTTCAACTTGGAGGGTCGGGTGGAGAGTCCCCACTCTGGCCAAACAAAGGTGGTCACACCTGGAAATGCCTCCCCACCCTCAAATACCTAGATAAGGTGGGCGAGCAGTCAGAATACAAAGGGCCAGATGCCACTCAAGAGTGGAGCTGCTCGAGTCACAATAGCTAAGATGTGGAACCAACCTTCAACAGATGAATGGATAAAGAAAATGTGGTACATATACACAATGGAATATTACTCAGCCATAAAGAAGAATGACATTATGGCATTTGCTGGTAAATAGACAGAGCTGGAAACTATCATGCTACATAAAATAAGCCAATTCCAAAATACCAAAGGCCAATGTTCTCTGATATGTGGATGCTGACATACAAGGGAGGGTGCAGAGGGAAGGACAGAAGTTCAGTGGATTGGACAAGAGGGAAGGAAGTGAAGTGGGGGGCGGGAACAGGACAGACAGTGGAATGAATGGAACATCACCTTCCTGTGTTCACGTGTGAACACACAACTAGTGAACCCCACATCGCGTCAACCACAGATGGGAAGTCATACACCACACGTGTATCTTTTGTCAACATACACCCTAGTGTCACGTGTAACTAAAAAGAACAAATAAAAAAGGAGTGGAGCCAAGGATGCGCCCAGGGGTGGGAATGGCAGCGGGGCTGGGAGCCCACGAGCCACCTCCCCACAGGGCTGGACGCCTCGACCACGCCCCTCCTCCAAGCGCCGTGGAAGGCACAACCGGAGGCATACTCACCAGGAGACCACCACACCACCACGCTGGCCCCACAGGCGAATCCCGCAGCACAGGAACATCGGGTGGTATCACAGACGGACCCTGCCCCAGGAAGGCGTGGGCACACAGGGCACACCGTGGACCACCAGGGTGGTCGCGCAAGGAGAACAGACAGACCGCTGGGCTCTGGCTTTGCCCCGAGTGCCAGGGAGCGGCGGGTGAGCCGCACAGACCCAGCGAGGCCCGGTGCCAGACCTCCAGAGAGGTGGGCTGTGCAACTCCAGTCTGCACTTCCTCTACTTTCCGCTGTGACAGAAATGCTACAGTGTGAGGACCTACATGTTGTACGTGACACGTTCATACTGTGGGGTGAATGACTAACCCGTCCCTTTCTAGTACAGGCACCTGGCTCTGTGGAGACGAAGGCACAGGAGACATTCAGAACATGCTCTGCCCTCCCCTGTGCTCACGGAACGTTCTAGAGCCCTGTCCTAGTGTCTGGTCCACCAGGCTGTCCTTAACAACTGCCCACCCACCCCCCCTCCGACCACACGGGGCTCCGTGGGGGGCCTGGTGTGGCGCCTAGTGGGTGTGTCTCCTGGTCCAGGGACACAGGCACAACTTCCTGGACGGAGGATCGGGGCGCCAGCACGCCAGCACAGGCCTTTGGTCTCATTCAAACCTGGGGACACAGACACTGGACCCCTGAAGGCCATGGTCAACCCTCTCCACTCCCCAAGCAGCATGGTGGGCGTGTCCTCCACCTCAGCAGACAGGGGCTCCGTCCCCCCCCATTCCCAGCCTGAGCCTCCGATCACACTGGCATCCTGGGGCTGAGGGGCAGCCTCCCCATGGACAGGAAGGGATGGAGAGCAGAGGGGGCTCTGCTGGGCGAATCCAGAGCAGGAAGCGTATTAACAGATGTCGGCATCTCCCGAAATGCCAGGCGGCCAAGGCAGAAGCAGCAGGAGTCACCACGAAATTCATCCTGAGAACCTGCAAAGTTAGAAGCCCAGAGCAGAAAATGAGAGCAAGGGGTTAGGGAGAGATCCCAGGGGGACAGCATCGCCAGGGACCAGAGAGAGCAACGTGAGACCAGGAGGGGGGACCAGAGGTGAGGAGAGGGGACCAGGAGGGGGGGGGACCAGAGGTGAGGAGAGGGGACCAGGAGGGGGGGGACCAGAGGTGAGGAGAGGGGACGGGGGGGGACCAGAGGTGAGGAGAGGGGACCAGGAGGGGGGGGACCAGAGGTGAGGAGAGGGGACCAGGAGGGGGGG